>NW_024376269.1:0-187631 GCF_016808335.1 Panicum virgatum
TTCTCTTCTTCAACCGCCGTCCGCCTCCTTGGTTTTGTGGCACAAACCAAGAAACCCGCCTTCTGTCGCCGCTTGCGCCCTCGATTCAGGAGTGGACGCCACAGCTGCCGCCCGGTCCGGGCTCCGGTCCCGGCTGCCCTTCACCACCGTCCACCGCACGGTCCATCGGTCACAGCACCTCCACGGCAGCTCCCCGTCGACACTCGACGCCTGTGTAACTGCAATCCAAAGACCAAGCGCACGATCACACCGCACGGTTGACAATTCACTCATCACAAACAGAATAGAGTACTCTCGTTCCTCAACATGTGTTCGATAGTAGCACAAAACTCTGCTTACTGACCTTGCATGTTTGCACCGATGTAGGTTCTTGATATGTCTCATTGTCAGAATGTCACTGATGTGGGAGTTTCGTCGATGGTGAAGTCAATACCGAATCTATTGGAACTGAATCTTTCGTACTGCTGTCCTGTAAGTAGCTAATCATCTAGTCTTATTGTTGTATCATATGGGCATGACTTGAGCCCTTGCAGCTTAATTTACATCCCTCTTGTTGCAGGTTACTCCTTCTATGGGGAGAAGCCTCCAAAAGATTACTAAACTGCGGACGCTGAAGCTGGAAGGCTGCAAATTCATGGCTGATGGACTAAAAGGCATTGGAAGCTCTTGTGTTTCTATCAGGGAGCTAAGTCTGAGCAAGTGCTCTGGAGTAGCAGATACTGAACTCTCTTTTGCTGTGTCAAAACTAAAGAACCTGCTGAAGCTGGACATCACTTGTTGTCGCAATATCACTGATGTTTCAGTAGCTGCCATCACTAGTTCGTGCACTTCCCTCATCTCTCTGAGGATGGAGTCTTGTAGCCATGTTTCAAGTGGAGCACTCCAACTGATCGGGAAGCACTGTCCTCACTTGGAAGAGTTGGACCTTACTGACAGTGATTTGGATGATGCAGGTACTTACTGAACTGGCTATTGACATACTTTTTTTTGTCAAATCGACATAAAGTTGACTATGAATATTTTTTTGTGCAGGGTTGAAAGCTCTCGCCAGATGCAGCAACCTCTCGAGCCTAAAAATTGGTATTTGCTTGAGGATAAGTGATGAAGGTCTGACCCACATTGGAAAATCTTGCCCAAAACTCCGAGACATTGATTTGTACAGGTCATTACTAGACGTGACTTGTGGTTTTCTTTCTTTGGTTTGTTTTCTCACTAAGCTGACTTGTAGTTTCTGTTTCAGGTGTGGAGGCATTAGTGATGATGGGGTTATTCAGATTGCTCAAGGCAGTCCAATGCTAGAATCTATGAATCTATCCTACTGTACAGAAATAACAGACCGTTCACTAATGTCCATCTCAAAATGCACAAAGTTAAATACATTGGAGATTCGTGGCTGCCCCAGGGTTTCATCCGCTGGTCTCTCAGAAATAGCAATGGGTTGCAGGCTGCTTTCCAAGCTTGATATTAAGAAATGCTTTGAGATTAATGATGTGGGCATGCTCTACCTTTCCCAGTTCTCTCATTGCCTCCGTCAGGTATTAGATCTTTCTCCTGTAAACTGAAATCTGGAGTACCATGTCTTTTACTTTCAGTTGCGCTGATAGCATGTATGTCTCATTGCAGATAAACTTGTCATACTGTTCGGTCACCGACATTGGACTCCTTTCCCTTTCTAGCATATGTGGCTTGCAGAACATGACCATTGTACATTTAGCGGGTATTACACCTAATGGCTTGACAGCTGCTCTCATGGTCTGTGGTGGTTTGACAAAAGTGAAGCTTCATGAAGCATTCAAATCCATGATGCCTCCTCATATGCTAAAAAATGTTGAGGCGCGGGGTTGTATGTTCCAGTGGATCAATAAACCATTTAAGGTATTGTACATTGTGCTTTTACCTTGACTGTTTGCCTCTGCATTATCTTGAATCCTCCATCACACTGGCTTTCCTACTTTGGATAATTGTATTCGAACACACACCAAACTTGGGTAAAACTCTAGTTCTATGAAACCATTCTGTGTAGTTATGTTCAACTGTCTCGCAGGTTTTGTCCCCTTTATTGGTGGTGCCTTTGCTTCCCCCCCCCCCCCCCCCCCCCCCCCGTTATAGATGGTATTGAAAAATAAATGAACATAGCACGGCCCTCTTATAAGCGTTCGTGTTGAATGGAATTGTGTTTAGTGAAATTACAAACCTGTGAACGCCAAAGTTTCTAATAATAGGTGTTGTCTTGTGCAGGTTGAGGTGGAACCTTGTGATGTATGGAAGCAACAGTCACAAGATGTGCTTGTACGATGAGAAGGCCTGAAGTGTAGCGATTGTGGGAAGGAAGGGCATTCGTCGTGGCAATGGATGCATTCTTGATTGGCGTCGTTATGGGAAGCAACAGTCACAAGCTTAAAATTTTGTAGTGTAATTGGTGTGGTACTGTGGAAATACTTTAGTTTGAGCGGAGGTATGCTGATGCTGTACACTAGATGAGTATATCCAATCCCACCTTTGTTTGGTAAATTTTGGACCAAATTTACCAAACAAAGATTACATAATATAGATGAATGGAAGCGATTGATATTGAAGGGGGTGATTTTGGGTGATAAGATACTTGTGTGATGATATGGCTTCCACTACTTTTGTTGATGGTCATGGCCGGTGCATGATGTTTGGAGTGCTGGAATTAAGTGGCTTGTGTGTGTTCGGAATCGAAACTGAAACATGTGCTTGTGGACATATCTGCCTGACTGCCTGCCTTATTTGTAGTGAAGTGATGTCTTGTCTCTGCTTACTAGTTGCAGTAACCAGAAGAGGTTTGCGTAGTCCAGATGTATGAATGAGTCTTGATACAGAGATTGGCAGGGTATTGTGGTTTGTGCGGAATTATTAAAAATGAAGTCGTAGTAGGAGTAGGGACATGACTTGATGCTTCAAGTTTGGAGGTGTTACTGTGTTAGAAATTGGTTGCCATTCATGGAACTCAGGCACACAAACTGAAGCGAGAGCAGGCTTCTCGCCGCAGTTAGGCAAAGCAGGTCGAGAGAGCTAGGTAGGTAGGCGGCCATGGATAGCATTGAACAAGATGAAGGTGCCAACCAATGCTAGCATGGTGTACAGGCATCATGTGACAGCTGCCTGCCACCATGGCTGGAGCCTGCTTTGCTGACTGCCGGCAGGGCAGGGTTGCTTTGCCTGAAGCGTTGTTGTTCAAACGAGCCTCTCAACATCGTACCCACCGGCCAATGGCAGCAGCTGCAGCTGCACCTGCACAGCATCGTCCTTCTCCCTTGCCCTTGCCCTTGCCCTTGCCCCCATCCCATCCGTAGTAGGATGCATGTCCGTTCCGTCGTCCGTGATGCCTTGCCACCATTCCGTTGCATGACATGATCTCACTACTCCCTACCCGTCCTCATTAATGCGGGACCCCACCCACATTAATCCCTCCCTCCCCTCCATTAAACAACCAAGGCTCGCTCCTTAGCTTGGACAGGATCAGGGAGAGGACGGAGAGCCAACAGCAGCAATGGGGATCTGCTGCAGCAAGGCCAAGGCGCCAGCAGGGGACCTCGACGACGGCGAGCAAGGCTTCCCATGGATGCACGACGACCTGTTCCACCACCACCTCTGGACCAGCGCCGCCGTCTCCATGCACACCAAGCAAGGATGGAAGGGTGCCAACCAGGATGCCATGACCGTCTCCCAGGTGAACACCCATCACCTACTTCTCTCTAGCTAGCGCTCCCTTGCTTACAAAGATCCTTGGCCTCCTTGTAAGTATCGTCTCATTTCCTTTTGGCATCCATCACACAAGCTGCCGCAAGGCATGGTGCTGCCACTGTTACCATGCCAACTTTAATTTGCTTATCCACTGCAACTTGCATCCACAAACTCTTCCCCTCTTTTTCCCCCCACACCGTTGCATCTGCAACTTTGTTTTATTGTTTAACAACAATGCACCGGATCCATCTCGACTTACTGCAACCTGAAATGCACCTAATGTTCCAACCACCTGTGTTTCTGGGTGTTGTTGCAAGCTTCTCTGCCCAGTACAGTTGCATCTAGAAGGTAAAGTTACATCCATCTCAGCATTGCTGAACACTGAAATGTTACAGCCTAGTGAAATGTGTAGGGGGGGAAAAAGAAGGAAAACTGATTTTTTTACAAACTAAAATTTGCCTAAAGTTATGTACTTCACTATGTTTATTGCCCCCACCAATGTCCTGAATGTTTGAATTGTACACCAACATAAGGAAAACTATGGGGGGGGGGGGCACCTCCATATCTCGTAGTACATTATCAGCATCTGCAATGCAAGTACATTAGCTAGTCTTTCTCTTTTATATGCACAATAAATATAATTCGATTAATCTTGATGTGTCACAATTGTGTCAAGATGCTTAGGACTTTGCTGGCCACAAAGGCCACATCTTCTGCGGGGTATTTGATGGGCATGGCCCTCTTGGCCGAGAAGTCGCTCACCATGTCCGCGACACCCTTCCCTTGAAACTATCCTCTGCTTTGAAGCCCAAAACTGAAGAAGATCCCTCAACCCATACTTCCAAGCTCACAACTGAAGAAGACCACTCAAGCAATACAGATTTGCATTCCTGTGACAAGTCAGACTCCACCTCGTTTAGTGATGATACAACCGATGAGAAGCTCCTGTTGTCCACTTGGAAGAACATATTTGTCAAGGCATTTGACCAGGTGGATGAGGAGCTCAGGCAACACTCAAGAATTGACTGCATTTGCAGTGGCACCACAGCAGTCACTGTTGTTAGGCAGGTACTAATGCTACTATCATTCCAAGCTTGCAAGCTGTAACTTATTGTACTGGTAATAATAAATCCTGAAAACATATATATTCTCTTGTGTTTTATTTTTTTTCTGAGTAAACCTTTACTACTTTTGGTGCACAGTAAAACTAGAATTATGAAAGAGCATGAACTGAACTAGCTGAGATGGAAGCCCTGTTTTATTTACTGTATTCCCAATTATCTATAGAGCAGAGCAACATAACCAAAGTATTAATCTTATGTATTCTGTTCCCCAATTATCCTTCTCATGCATAGGGTGATCACTTGATTATAGCCAATTTGGGTGACTCGCGTGCTGTTCTTTGTACCCGGGACAGCAAGGACCGTTTGATTCCAGTCCAACTCACCACTGACTTGAAGCCAGATCTTCCAAGTGAGGAGTAGCATCCAAACTTTCTCAGTTCTCAGTTCTTGAAATGTATGTGTATCCTTCTTGATTGCATTTTGTACATTGTCTTTTTACTGTGGTAGGTGAACTCGCAAGGATTCTGAATTGCAAGGGGCGAGTTTTCGCCATGGATGACGAACCAGACGTGCCCAGAATGTGGTTGCCAGACCAGGATGCACCAGGCCTTGCCATGGCAAGGGCCTTTGGGGACTTCTGCCTGAAGAACCATGGCCTTATTTGTACACCTGAAGTTTACTACAGGAAGTTATCTGAGAAGGATGAGTTATTGGTGCTTGCAACTGATGGGGTAATAAATTCATTTATTTGATTGGCAGTTTCAGATTGACGTCACTTCCATTTTTTGCAGTCCTATTCCAAATGATCTGGGTACAAAATAGCATAACTCCCTTTTTATGATTAGACAGACAACAGAAACTGTTAATTGAAAGTGACATTTCTCTGTCATCGATTTATTTCATGATAGTTTTAGGTGATAACGACAATATGTTTTTACGCTAGCATGGACAAGAAAAGTTATATTTTTCGCTTGCTGGAAAATCATTTTTGTTCCGATTTCCAGTAGTGGCCCGCCTTGCTTAAAAAAGAAAGATTCCATTTTGCACGTTTTCAGGACTAGTACAAATTGAGTGTGATTAAGCAGAAGTAGGATAAATAAATCCTTTATGATAATTGATAAAGGAAAAGCGACTGCTAACTGAATGTTTGAAACCGATACATCCATCACTGTCACCTATTTTATTTAATCGTTAAATTTGAGTTGTCTAGAGAATAGTACAGAACAGCAGCAGCTTGATGAAAAAAAAATGCTTGCTTGTGAAAACAAATGTGGTGCAGATTTGGGACGTGCTGTCGAACAAGGAGGTGGTGAAGACGGTGTCTTCAGGCAGCGACCCATCCAACGCGGCGAGGCAGCTGATCGACCGTGCTGTCCGAGCATGGCGGCGCAAGTACCCGACGTCCATGGTGGACGACTGCGCGGTGGTGTGCCTCTTCTTGAAGCAGCCGGCGGCCGACGAGAAGGCGCCTCAGGCGGTGTCGTCGTTGAGCAATAGCAAGGTTGTTGTGAGCGGCGAGGCGTCAGAGGAGGGGACGACGACAGTGTGGAGAGCACTGGAGGGTGTGGCGCGGGCGAACTCGGTGATGAGGCTGCCGCGGATGGGGCGCGTGCTCAGCTGGCGGAGGCGGTCATCGAGTTCGCTCATGGATGAAGACCAAGACGACCGGGAATAATGATGATTTGTAAGTCGTTTTTATTTAATTTGATGGTGGGAGCATGCAATGCAATGGTCGCGAGCTTTTCTTAATTGGCAGCAGAAATGATGTTAGGATTGGATTGACACCAACATGATGCCGCGTCGCATTAATTCAATCAGCATTCAGCAGCAGCACAAAGCTGTTGGCAATTGCATGAATCTGCAGCATCCCTTCTTTCAGACTTGAAAAATTCAGTGCCTCTATTCTTTAAAAAATTCAGTGTCTCTGCTCCAATAAGAATTAGGCAGGCGGTGTTGGATTGCTATTGCTAAGCCTGTGTCGGGATCCGGACTATTATCCTCTCGTCCACAGCTAAAAATAGCCTCCTATTCAGTCTCTCGCAGGCAGAGGCAGCCGGTCAAGATGACAAGAACACCGCCTGTTACAAATTCAATAGGTTGTATGCTGTATACTACCAATAGTCATTGCAAGAACAATAACCATCTCTAAAGCAATGAAATCGATTGTTATCTCGAACAATAATTTCACGATTGGTTATCCTAGATATGAGCCTGATGGCGGTGTGGCAGTCACTGCAAACTCGGAGGTTTTTTGTGACCCTTATAGTTTCGCCTGGTTCAGTGGTGACAAGGCTAAATGCAATGGCAATCTTCTCACTGTGATGCACTAGAGTGTGCTCCTTCTCCTCGTCTTCAATGTCAAACATCACCACCTCAGTAGTCGGTTTATAACCCATGATCTTCATTTCCATGCCTAATTCATCAAGCTTTTCATAAATTTTATCTGAGAGGGGATGTGACTTGTCTCCGACATGGAACTCGTGGACCTTACCATCGAGTTCAACCCAGCTAGATGCAGGGACCTTCTCAACCCCCCTTGCCTTCATTTCCAACCTGAGCTTTGCCGCATCTTCCCATCTTCCACTGTTAGAATATATGTTAGAGAGCATGACATAGTTTCCAGAATTCCATGGCTCGAGCAGGATGAGCTTCTTCAATGCATGTTCAGCAAGGGCAGCATCACGGTGGATCTTGCAACCACCAAGGAGTGCCCCCCATATAACTGCATTTGGCTGCATTGGCATGTCCTGAATCAGCTGATGAGCCTCCTCCAGCAACCCCGCACGACTGAGCAGGTCGACCATACAACCATAGTGCTCAACCCTAGGGCTTATACGGTATGACTGAGTCATGTTGTGAAAATACCGCCGCCCATCCTTCACAAGGCCAGTATGCGTACAGCTGCAGAGCAGTCCAATGAAGGTATTATCATTCAGTGTCATACCTGACTTCTCCATCTGACAAACAAGGGCAAACGCAATCTTCTCATGGCCAGTCATGCCAAGCCCCAAGATCATTGCGTTCCAAACAATGATGTCCCTCTTCGTCATCTGCTGGAACACCATCCACGCCTCAGCTGTGCTCCCACACTTGGCATACATATCGATCAGTGCAGTCCCCAGGACTGGGTTGTCAAGAACCTCATCCCAGTGCACCATTCTGGCTGCTCGCCGTCCCAAATCCAAAGCACCTAACCTTGTGCATGCAGAGAGTGCCCCGGCCACTGTGTAACATTCTGGCGTCATTCCCTCTGCCTGCATGGTAAAGAACAGTTCCAGAGCCTCCCGCGGATGCCCACTAGAGGCGTATCCACCAACCATAGCGCCCCAGGCCACCGCATCCTTGTTCCGCATGTTGTCAAACACCGCCCTTGCCTTGTGCATCTCCCCGCATTTGACATACAGGTCCAATGCCGCAGTTGCCACGAACACATTCCCCGCGATCCCCTCCTGCCCCACCGCCCTCCACACTGCCTCCCCAGTTACCAAATCGGTGACGCGAGCGCAGGCAGTCAGGACACGGACGGCCGTGAAGCTGTCAGGACGCATGCCACTCAAGAACGCCTTCCTTGCGACTCCAACGGCTTCCTGTACGCGCCCGGCGTCCATGTAGGCGGTGATGAGCGCGGTCCATGAAACGGTGCTGGGGTGGGGCATTTCGTCGAACGCCTTGTGGGCGTCGCGCAGGAGGCCGCATCTTGCGTAGAAGCTGAGGAGGGAGGTGAGGACGTGGGGGTTGGAGTGGCAGGGGAGCTTGAGGGAGCGGCCATGGAGCTGGAGGCCGGCGGAGTGCTGGTCGGGGAGGCGGGAGGCGGCCTTGAGCGCGAAGGGGAAGGTGAGGTGGGATGGGTTGGGGAGGAGGGAGTGGAGGCGGAGGGCGTGGAGGTGCAGGCCGGTGGAAGAGAGAGCGCGGAGGAGGAGCGGGGAGAGGTCGGCGAGGAGGTGGAGTCGGAGGAGGCGGGCGTGGAGGAGCTTGACCGTGAGCGGTGGGTGGTGGGTGTTGCCGGTGAGGAGGCGGCCAACTGCGGCGGCAGCGTCCGACATGAACCCTTCCCTTCGCTGCTAGCATTGCTAATATTTAGAAAATTACTTTTCAAAAAAAAAAGAAATTTGGTCAAAATTTGAGAAGTTTGATTTTTTTTTTTTTTTGTGGCGGTTCTCCTGGACTGTGTGTGTGGGTGAGACCCCTCCAGCTTCAAGGTATGATGATCTGAAGCTACTAGTTGTTCCAGGTAGTTATAGGCTTGGTGCTTGAATTAATTTGGTAAGGAAAGGGTTTAGCTCGGTGCCCATTCTTTCAAGTACAAGAGTGAACAAGTCACAAATTTGGCAGCAGGTAGCTGCTGAAATAGACGGAGATCCTGGTCTTGATGTTGATGCTTGAAACAGTCACAAGATTTCAGCACTGGAAAAGTCTTGTCAAGGCGGGCGGGCACAGTAGTGAGTGAATGGACCACCAGCTCAATTCCAGTCCTGCATTGTTCATGTGCGATCATCCAGGAAGATGACGCATCAGCAGCGAATCAACTTTGGCATGCTCACAAGGTTCCGTTCAGGCTGCACACACAGGACGGCCATTCAGTTTCAGACTGGACTAAGCTCCGTCCTCCCTGATAGATGGGAGAAAGGCAATTCTTCTTGTAGTTTTCACATGATTAGTGTTCATGCTATCAGCAATACTTGAATCTGCTCAGTACGCCAAAAAGGACTTTGACAACATGTACTACTAAGGACGGCCAAAAAAAATAACAAGGAAGCATACAAGGTGCAGTTTACTTCGATGTTCTTCAGATTTCCTTCCTTTTTCTTTCGAAGATGGTCTGCAGATTTAGATACAAACAACAACGTAACCATGGTAATAAGATTCCACGGGTTCATATAAATAGGCGCCTAACTGGGATCTGGAAAACTGGTGTTTTTTGCAGCTTTTTTCTTCAAAGATTTATGAATAGGCACAGAAGAATTCAGGTTGACTATTAGGTTCCCTGCCATTTCTTTTTCTCTTTTATCTAGTTAATACAATATGGTAATTCCATAGGTTTTACAAAGACAGAAGAGGATTGTCGCGCCATCTTAAAATTAGTTTCTGAAACATAATACACAATTACACATTCACTGACAAAACGAAACAGACAGAAGAAGATGTAAAATATGTCTTTAATTTTTACTTGTTCCTTTTTGCAGTTGGGGTTTATACTATCATACATTACAAAAGTATGTGTTTTAGTATATATACACAGCAATGAACTCCATAACAAACTGAATTCCTTTAATCCTGTTTTCACCAAGAAAAAAAAGAGTGGAGAAAGAGTTTACATGTAATCTATAGCATGCAAATCCAAATCCAACATGTCCGATATCTTCTGCTTCTCTAGAGAATAATTCCCCTTGTGTACAAAATAATGAGCAGCGACAGCAGAGTCACCATATTGATGAGCTTCTTCACCTTCTCCAGCCTCCAATTTCCAGCAGATGATAATCTACGATCATAATCATTCAACATTGCTCGGCTCGACTCTGACAAAGATTCATACTCCTTCCTCAGCATCACCGATGTTGGAATCGAAGAATTGACCGTCTCACTGTGAAGAACGCTGCTGCATTCGTCAGGTTTTTCATCCTCGACTTGAACCACTACAACCTGATGAACCACCGGTGGAGCCATCGTCGTGGTTTCGTCATGATCATCACTGCAGGGAACTAGGAGCAACGGCTGCCTCTCCTCGTGGCCACCGTCATCCACCTTGGAGTAGAGGATCTCGCCGTCGACGTGATAGAGGTTGGCCGTGCGCACCTCCTGTGCCAGCGCGCACGGCCAGCACAAGAGCCACCGCACGTAGTCCGTCAGCGACTTGGAGCCGCAGCACGCCCTGCTCCCCGGAAGGCCAAATCTCTTCCGCATCTGGATCCTCCAGTAGCCGCCGTAGAGCAGCCCGCAGGCGCAGAGAACCACGCCGGCGCCGCCGACCATGTCACCGATGACGCGGTCGCGGATGTGCAGCGCCGAGACGCCCAGCACCCAGAGCGGCGCCAAGCACAGCAGCGCGAACGTGACGGCGTGCACGTACGCGTTGCCGAAACCCAGCCTCTCCAAGTTCCACCCGAACACGCAGAAGAAGGTGCACGGCAGGGAGAGGCACCAGGCCGACGACGTGTCGCCGCCGCCGAAATCGAACATGCCGCCGGCCCACTCGGGCTCGATCACGACGACGTGCCCATGCCCACTGGAGGTGGGCTGCATTTGTGACTGTGTCTTCGAGACTGAATTGGAGCAGCCGAGCTCGTGGCCGTCTTTGCCCAAGGGACTGCACATGGTGTACACGGCAGCGGCGACCGGCGCGACGACGCCGAGCACGAGGAAGCCGTCCTCGCCGAGCTCGGGCCTGGTGGTCTTGGTGTACCCCCAGTAGAAGCCGCAGAGCACGTACTGGCACGCGACGGTGAGATGCAGCAGCGCCACGACGACGGCCATGTGCGCGCGCTCGCCGGCGCGCGGCGCGGCGCTCTTGCAGTAGGCGGCGCGGAGGTCGGCGGCGTCGTGGGGGCGCCAGCGGCAGAGGAGGAAGAGATGGTGGCAGAGCGCGGGGTGCTGGTAGATGCTCATCAGCGTGAAGAGCGCGTTGAGGACCTGGTTGTTGATCTCGACCCAGCGCTTCCTTTCCGCCGGCGCCGGGAACGCCCCGTCGAGCAGGCCCAGGAGGAGGAGCACCAGCATGCCGCCGGAGACGCCGACGCAGAGCAGCCAGAGCAGCAGCGCAATGCTCATGGGATTCTTGAGCCACTCCTTGGTGCACGTCCGGCGGGCAGAGGTCCAGTCGACGGCGGCCAGAACGACGCGGGCAGCGAATGGTTCGTTGCCGGATTTCCGGCAGCAAAAGGAGGGGAGTTCCCCGAGGCAGTGCTGCGGCGTGTTGGGGAGGTGGTGGTCGGCGTCGGCGAGTGGCGGCGTGGAAGGTCGGTAGTTGAGGAGCATCGCAGCGGCGCCGGTGGTTGGAGCATTGTCATTAGAGCTGGCAACGGCAAGGGCCACCATGGCGTAACGCTAGCATCTAGTAACGACAACTTTTGTGGTGGTTTTGTGGCGAGGGAGATGGAGATGGTCCTGGGATGGAATGGAATGGAAGACGTCCTCAATCTTGGGCGTCTCCTTGGTCAAACTTGGGTGCTGTGCTGACTGCTGACTTGAAAATCCGGGTGGAGCAAATTTTGTAGAAACACCCCTCAATTGGATCACGATCCAAATATTTGCAGAAACCTCTCTAATTTGGATCATCATTAATGATATCAATCTGTTTATTTGTAGAAAACCCCCTTATTATTTTCACAATACACCGATATCGATTTATCCGAATTTTTACCGGGCATGTCATAACTAACAGCCACACATAAACATTCTAGTCTAAAAACATGTTAGATCAGCTGTTGTTTAGGCATTTGCTGCATCATGCATGCTAATGCATAATGGAAAATGTTCTGTTTCTTTTGCGTGCAATCATATTTTGGGATGCAAAAAAATTCATATAATGAGTGACAACATTTAAGCAACCATCGGTTCATGCAATAAACCGCTCAAGTATGACAGGGAAAAACAGACCATTAACTAACTACCTCGGTTCACATAGTTCAGGGGTACAATCAGCTAATGATGGCAAACATAAACTGCCTCGGTTCCCATACTCCCATCGATTTTTTTCCCGGAGTTCTCTGAAACGCTAGCCCGTGGTTGGAGCGGCCTGCGGGCCCAACCAAAAAAGAGATTACATTTAAGGAAAGGCAAACCATCTGGTAACCAGATCATGCAATTCAACCGTTCAAATATGACAGGGAAAAACTACTGATGAGTAGCTTGGTTTATATAGTTCATCAGGAATGCAATCGCCCAATGATGCCAACCATAAATTAACTCAGTTTTTTCACACGCTCCCATCTCTCTTTTTTTCACGTGTCGATACACTATTATCATTGGAGGAAGGCCCTTACAATTGGAGTCAACCACCATAATTTATTTTATCTCCCGCGGACTTATTTGCCTCCAGCAATGAATTCATCCCTTATATTTTGCTCTTCTTGTTCAGAAGATTTGTTCTTCTCTAGAAATACATCGCTAGTTAGATTGCACCAATTCGCCTCTTTGAGGTGCTTCTTGCTTAGGAGTTTCTGTTTCCTCACGCTGCATCACTGCAGTATTGCTTGGTGGCTCCTCCTTCACGCTGCATCATTTTGCTTGGTCCCTATCAAATTGCAATGCTACATAGGTGCTCACTGACTCCTGCTCTACAGCTCTAGCTTCCATGTTATGCTTCACCACTTCAGCGCTACCGAGTGGCTCCTGTTCTACACATCTAGCTGCCTCCTTAGGTTCGGCCATTGCAGGATCTCTAGGTGGCTCCGGTTCTATTATCCTAGCTTCCTCATCAGATTGTAGCATTACAACTTCCTTACTGAATTGAACCATTGCAGCGTCTCTAGATAAGTCAGGTTCTACTCTTCTAGCTTCCTCATGGTGTTGAAGCATTGGAAGCCCCTGCTTTACACTTCTAGCTTCCTTATCAGCTTGCAGCATTGTCATATCTCTAAGAAGCTCCTGTTCCACTATTCTAGCTTCCTCTTCAGGATGCAGCATTATACTGTCTCTGGATGCCTGCATTGGGACATCACAATCATGAACATCCCCAGCCTCCCTAGCTCCATCCTTTTCATCATCAACAATCTGGTCGGTCTTCCTCAAGAATTTCCGCTTGTTCCATTTCTTTTTTCCACCACTTTTCTTGACTTTAAGTGATTTGAGGGTTTCAAGTGGCTTTTTATCTGTCTCCTTAACCTGCCTTTGTCCAGGAACAACAATGTACTTCGTGGCACCATTTGCACAACCTTCTGATTGACCTGCACCAAACATTGCCCATTTATGACCCAATCCAAGCAAGATCCAGAAAGGAGGGATAATGTTTGCATACCGAATGGCCCTGGATTGAATACAAAGAAAATTACCCTGGATTGCAAGAAGAGCTGTTCGGGCAGCTTTTATCTCTGCATCCTTCTTTGTTCTAGCTGCAGCACCTATGTATTGTATGCCACCAATCTCAACAGTGCATACGAAAGGAGCTACGCCTGAAGCTTGCTTAGAGCAAATGTAAGATGGAATGGCGTAATTCATCTTCTGAGCATACTCCTGAAGAAGATTCTTGCACAGGCCAGTCTCTTGCTGCAAAACATGGTAGGATGTATCGAAGCAAAACGTCAGTCAAGAAGAGGTACTGCCCTGCTATGCTAATTTAGTCATCCTAATTTCTAAGAACTATAGGATATCTTCAGATTATCTAGTATGCATGGCTCACAAACTGGGCAGAACAAATTTGCAAACATTTTCATGACTAATCCCCTACTATATTTAGAGGATATCTTAGCATAATCGAGAGCTTCAATAGTTACAATCAGACAGAAGAATGTATTGAATTTGGGGAAATGCCATGAAACCTAAAACAGACCTTCGTGATTGTACTCGGGTCCTGTTAGAAGATCATGGTTGAACTAATTAACATTACTTGAAAAAACTAACAACAGCAACGAACATACAATTTATTAGCAGTCTTCCAACACATTCCCCGAAGGCTTCACCATGGCAAGTTAAGTAGGGATAAACATATGTAATTTAAAGAAGCACGTAAATGTTCTAGGCAACATATAACAGTGAATGAGTTAGTTCGTTTTTGCCCAAGCACAAGAGGACATATAACTTGAAGTTGATGCTTTTGTTTTTGGAGGCTGATTTTGTATAGAACTTAGAATCTTTACTTGTTTAGCACAAATATCTGCGTAAACGAGTAACTTACTACTGCTGGGATGCTTCTGGTTTCAGTTGCTGGAACAGACTTGACTATCTCCAGAAGCGCAACTTCAGCGGCCGACTGTTCTGCAGCCTTTCGGCTGAAGAATCCAGGCAGCGAATCATACTTGGTGTTGTTAACGACCACTGTGGACTTGAATATTGGTTCGTGGGACGGGCCCTCTTTGAGGGTATGATACTCAGGGGTTGGGAGACCAGCTTTCTGCGCGTACTCTTGCAGGCGGCTCTTGAATACGTAGCAATTCTCAACCCCTGTGCGAAATCAAGCATGTAACAACTAAGAAAACGGCAGTATTGCAATGCTGTTGAAAAAAGAAGAGAAATTTGGAATGAGCTATCCTGGAAGCCTCTGGTATGATGGCCAAACAAGCTTCTGGTAACAAATAAAAAGACGCTAATGTCGTAAATTACTTTAAAAAATAGCTAGGGTGGGTTCCGGATGGACAG
This sequence comes from Panicum virgatum, assembly GCF_016808335.1. Lineage (NCBI taxonomy): Eukaryota > Viridiplantae > Streptophyta > Magnoliopsida > Poales > Poaceae > Panicum > Panicum virgatum. The sequence continues at coordinate 15,063 of NW_024376269.1, forward strand.
GTAATAACTGTATAAAGTGACAAGGTACTAGCAGAGATCATCCAAGAAATCGAGCAAGAAATTGAGCGAAATCGGCAAGAATCAGATGGGATTGGTTAGAGGGTTGGGGAAGCTTACTGATCCCGGCGGGAGCGACCGCGACGATGGGCCAAGGGGAGAAGTTCGTGGTGGCATCGGGTGGCGCCGCGCGTCCGCCGTCCATAGCCCTCCGCGCCGCCGCCTGGAGGAGTAGGGGTGAGGAAGGAGGGTTCTGTGCGGCGGCGTTTCTAGGGGTGGTTGTGCGTGGGTGGCTCTAGCATTTTCATGGATAGGGATTCGTGTGTTCCTCTCAATGGCAATCTGGTCCACCGAACGGTGGTGCCCAGGTGTCAGTCAGTTACAGTGCCTGTTTCTTCAGAGTTGAGAGATTGTGTGCGTAGGCACAAGAGAAGGAAGCAGCCTTTCCAAAAAAAAAACAGAGGGACTTTGTTCTAGAGGCTGCGGCTGGTGGCTAGTGCTGGTTTGTTGTGAGAAAAAATTACTGCTGAATGACTGGTGGTTGGTGCTGATTTGGTGTGAGAGAAAAATATTGTTGACTGGCTGGTGAAGCAGCCAGCAGAACAGAGTCTCGTGAAGCAGCCAAGCAGGGGGAGTGGAGTGGTTTGCCTCTCCAGCTACGGCCAAGGCGCACGCACAGGCTTACTGACTGACACTGTAAATGCACAACAACAGGCCTGCTAATTGCCAGGGATTATTGCTAATTGCTACAAGGACGTCGGTGTCTCGCCGCCGGGCATGGACCCTCCCTCGTCTCCAATGAGGGGAGAAACGCCGACGCATCCAAGCCGGCCGCGCAGCCGTCACGCAGGATGTCCAGCAGCACCCCCCGCGCCCGCGCGAGATGGCCGCTGCCACGCAGACGCAGGGCGCCCACCAGCTCCGACAGCGCCGGCGCATCCCACCGCAGGCCCCGCCTGATGGCCTCCCGCGCCATCTCCCTCGCGGCGTCCATGTCCCCAGCGGCCACGCACCCGGCCACCACGACGCCGAACGTCGCGACGTTCGGCGGGCACCCCGCGCGCTCCATGCACCCCAGCATCCGGCGCGCGCCGGCCAGATCGCCCTTGTCGCACAGCGCGCCCACGTAGACGCGCGCGCCCGGCACGAGACCCCGCAGGAGCATTTCGTCGAACGCCTCCTCGACGGCGTCCCACGACCCGCTCTCGCGGAAGGCGCGGAGCACCCGCTCGAACTCCGGGAGACCCGGGCGCGCCCCGTCGGCGTCCATCTGCTTCGCCGCGACCTCGTATGCCTCGGCCGCCATCCCCTCCCGGAGGAGCGCGTCGAGGACGGCGCGGTGGTCCGACCGGATGGGCGAGACGCCCCACCGGCGCATGTCGTCCAGGAAGGCTAGCGCTTCCCGAGCGGGGGCGCAGCGGCAGAGGGAGGCGAGGACCGCGCGGCAGTGGCGCTGGTCCGGGTCGAGCAGGAGGCCGGGCATGCATCGCAGGAGGTCGGCGGCGGCGGCGGGGCGCGGCACAGCGCGGAGGTGAGGATGCGGAAGGTGGTGGCGTGCGGCGCGCAGGAGGACGGAGGGGGCGACGCGGAGGAACGCCGGGGAAGAGCAGAGCGCGGCGAGGAGGGAGTTGAGGGCGCGGGTCGTGCAGCGGGCGGTGGAGAAGAGGGTGGTGGCGGCGGCGAAGCGGCCATGGCGAGCGAGGGTCAGCAGCAGGCGGTGGTGCTGGCCCGTGGCTTCCGGCGGCGCTACGACGTGGCTGCTCGCGCTCATCTTCCCTTCCCTTCCCTTCCCTTCCCTTGTGCACCACAGCAGCAGCTACAACACAAAACAATAGCAGCGGCTGGGGCTGAGCTCGTGTTTAACTGCAATCATCAACCAACCACATGATTCTCAATTACTACATTATTATAGTACCTTCGTTTACCCCCATTCCAAATCCAATGCTCTGGTTACAAGCATTCAACACACCTAGACATCCCCATCCCTCAATTGCTGACTTTAATTAAACACAAAGATGACGCTCATGCTTCCTTTCACTTGAGGATTCAATAAAACTACACCCAAGGAAAACACATCTTCGCACACATTACACTGGCACAAGACCTGACAACTGTACAAACACGATTCGTATTTACAAATGGGCAATCTGTCCATTGCTTACAATGCAGGTGGCTCAAGGGCATGGATCCATTCATTCAAGCCATGCTAAACCCCATCTAGTGCTATATTAGCTGGACAAATGCATCTATCTATTCAACAACATCCATCTGTGAATACACGAGACATGGGCATGCATTCTATTTCTTCCACTTGGGCCCCTATGCACAACCCCACTAGCCCAGGCAGCAGCAGCAGCAGCTGCCCCTACCACACCTGATTTATGGTGTCAACCATCTCCAAACCTTTTTACAGTTGGTAAAAGCAAAGGTACAACCCGAATGAGGTGACTATTTACATTTCGGTTAACCTAGGTATGATTAATTTATTTGGGGGGAGCCTCCAAGTTCAATGACAGGACCAGGGTAGGGGTTCACAAACCTTCTGCAAGGAGGCTAATGAATCTTGGCTTTGCTGTATCTTACAAACTGCACATGTCGCCCGACAGGCAATATGAACCGAGAGCCCCGGTCATATACCCACCATGTTGCCGGTGAACAGGCTTCACATCATCTTGGATCTTGTAGCTGGACCTTGGTGTGGACACATCGCCTTAGCCAAAATGATAAGGCCTTCGGTTGCATTGTTGATGCATGTCAAGGGATGTAGATCTCATCTTACTTGTAATTTTCCTCGGCATAGATAAAGACAAGAGCATTATCACCAGCACCAGCGGCCAAGAGTGATTTGTACGGGTGGAAAGAAAGGCAGTTTACACTGCCTATTCTTTGGCCCATAAATGATGGCTGGTAGCGAATTATCGTCAACTGCTCTCCTTCAAGACTGAACACTTTAATCATCTGCTTGGCTGAGCCACTAGCAACAACTGGGGCATGCCGATGAACAGCTAAAGCAGTAAGTGAACCCCTGTGTGCCTCAATAGTCAGGTAGGGTTCTGCTGCTCTTCTAACATCCAGAAACTGAATGTCTCCAGCTTGAGATGCACTTACAATCTGTGATACCATAGATGATAGAAAAGGGGGCCTTATAAAGCTTTGAGCAAGCCCACAGTTGCTTCAACAGCTGAGAATAAAAAACATAGCAATGCAAAGAAGTGGTAGAACATACCTTGTATGGATCAAACCCAGGCTGAAACCCTATGCCCACAACCTTTTCCGTTCTTGGGGCATGTGGCCTTGCCATATAGATCAGTCTACAGTATAGGAAAAGAATATTCAGAATAAAAAAATGATATAGGTTGACAGAAAAGAAAGAGGAAGGATGACATTGGATAGGGCACATATAACATTTGCATGGTATGCTGGCAAGAGGACAGAGGATGTAGATACTACTGTACTCACCTATCAGGAGAGCGAACATCAAATATCCTGACAGAACCATCAGCAAAACCAGCAGCAAAGTGTCCAGAGCGGACCTGAGATGCAGACTGAAACAGAAGCAACAAGCTAAGGTCATGCTCAAGAACAGACGATAGAAACAAGATTTAACATAAAACTTGCTGCAATAGCAAGAACTAAATAATTAAAGCAATCAAACAGCAAATTTCATGTCTATGGAATGAAAATACATGTGTTCTTGAGAACTTTCAATCAGTGGCGGACCCAGGGATCGAAAGGAGCCTGGGCCAAGCTTAAGACAACTCTATTACCATCTCCAGTAGAAGATTGCGACCACAGCCAAACATATTTGAATCGCTAGCTATTCAAACTGATCCTAGTTATTGGCCCTCCTCTTTTAATTTTCTGGTCTCTAGTGTTGACTTGAATACATGCATGCTGACTACTACTTGCCTTGCTTCTCTCTAGTAGTGGCCAGCGCACAAAGGAACTTCAGACATACTTTTACCATTGTGATGCGCTAGCATTAGCTTGTTGCACGTATAGCAAGGGAGCCCGGGCGAGTGCCCAAGATCGCCCGGCCCTGGGCCCACCAGTGCTTTCACCATGTTATAGGAGAACAACAAGATGAGCTGATAAACCATTACACTGGAGCACAGTACTTATTTTTGCTAGTAAAAAGACATAGTTTTAGACACAACAGGAGAAAATCCTTTGGGAAATTCCTATATTTGCCTCTTCTCACATTGTTCAGCCTACTTGAGACAAGTTCACAATCATACAGAAAGCAACACCAAAAGCTACTTCCACTCATAAAACCTCGCAATTTCAACTGCACACAATTAGTAGGAGTCTAGGAGGGTGCATGTGCATTAATATAGTGTGCCTCAACTCTTTTCTACTACATGTATTTTGTTTTCAATATAACTATCAAATACAAACCCTGAATTATATGATACTGTGACTAGCAGTCAAATACAGGTGCACAGTAACATTGCAAGTTACTGATTAATTTAAAACATGAATATCAAGTAAACACAGAATCACATATCTATGGTTATTTCCTCAGTAAGGAAGTGCAAGATAGCCTACTCGAATAACAAAAGGAAGTTGCTTGAACTAATATTTGAATTGCTCATATAGCACATGGTAACAAGAACTTACGAGGGCAGAAATCGCACTGTCACCAGATGACTGAATGGTGCTGAGAAGTTGTTCCTTGTCAAGATCCCATACCAAGATGGAAGACATGTCACCAGATGCATACTATTGAACAACAGAATGAAGCAAGTTCCTGTATTAGAACAGCCTACTGCACATGAAATAAAATTACAGAACCAATGGGAAAATAGTAGAATATTACCAGGCAACCAGATTGCTGCTGCCAATCGATCACAATACTGCGACCAGCAGCTCGATGACCCTGAACTGATGAGAAAGCAGTTACAAGTTTTTGTCCTCCCTTTTGAGTAAAATTTTTCCATATACGTACATTTCCATCACCTGCAACATGAAAATTAGATAATGCAGCGATAGAAGATATAAGTATACAAGGAAAAGCATAGAGAAGAGAGGCATACTTGAGGCAGCTAAAAGCAAGCTCTCATCAAGCTCGTTGATAAGCAAGAGTTTCGATAGCCCTCTGTCGGACAATTTATGGTTTTGAAAAGAGTTCACGGGTAGTGCATCATCGTAGTTCCACACTCTGACATGAGACAGAACTTTAGCACAACTGCACTAGTGCATTTCAAGCACCAGGATTGTTAATTGAAATAACAATTTCACCTTATTTGTTCATTTTCATCAGCTGCAATGACGATTGGAGAAAATGGCAACAATAATGCTGCTTTTGTACCTGAATCAAACCTTGTATCCCAACTAGCAATTTGGCTTGTCATCTTGCAAGCTGCTATTCCCAGGCCCCACAATAATAATAAAAACAGGTAAATAAGCAAGAATATCAACAAAAATAATGTAATGCGGACTAATGTAGGCCACGTACATGATCTCTGGCACTTAGCAATGCAATCTAGTGTAATTTGTCCTCTCTCTTCTCTTCTAGCATGGGCTTCTTCATTATCGTCAGAACCAGTTAAAAGTGGCCTAGAGAAGTATCCACAACTCCAGTTGTAAATTGTTGATTTGGGAAGTATGCTTAGATCAGCATTACTGGGAGCCGCAGCAGAGCTCAAAAGGGGATCAGCTAAGCCCTCAGGAGAATTCATAGGATGTGGTTTGAACTCCATAGAACACACTCGGCGTAATCCTGTAAGATAATCATGTTGAGGGGGGCTAACAGGAGGCGTCCTAAATGCAATTGAGAAGTTTCCTGCAAAATATTCAAAGACTCAATTCAATAATTATTGTCTTTCCCTGAACATGCACAATATTGAGGTATTCCGACCTCCAAGCACAGCAAGGAAAGTGAGGCAGTAAAACTTACCAGAATTCATATCAAACCAGGAAGAAGAGCGTGCCATTCCAAAGTTTGATGGAGGTGCAGATGTCTCCCCTTGATGTGCACCTCCACTGTTAAATCTACTGTTTTTCATGACCACTTGCTCGACACCTATAAGGGACAGTGCTCTCCGACCAATAGTTGCAATTCTTGGGTAAGGATCTTTAGCAACAGAACACATAGTTGATATATATTGAGAATAAATGACACTGTCAGCAGGCCTCGATCTAGTGTAGCTGAGGCCACCATTACTTGCATTGTCTCTCAGTAATATGCCTGAATCAGAGTGTTGGGAAGAATCATCTGACTGGGGAGAGCCATGCAGGATGCTACTTGTCGCAATCGGGCTGCTCGTAGAAACCCTTCCATCACGACCAGTGGCACTGCTATCACTGCCAACCCTTAGCACAGGACCAATATGAGAAGCAAGACCACTGCTGCCTTGTCGAATGTTGTTGGGACTGTAGACATTGTTTGGACTACTTATATTGGCCAGTGATGGAGGTGACTTCAGCAATGAATTGGTTTGAGGTTTCCAATACTCAGCAGCAACAGATTTGAGATGCTTATTGTGACCCAATGCAAAACGAGTAAGCGCTGGAAAAACATCAGATCAACTCAAAAAGGTTAAAAAGAATTTTCTTTCTATAGTTCAACACAATAAAAGGGTGCCCTACAAAAAATATTCATTTTTCTAATGCACATACCTATAGCAACCTCACATCTAACAAGGGGGCTACCATCTGAAGAAACCTGCAGAAGGCTTCGAACGACATTTATTTCAGCTTTTACTTTTTCATCATCATCAGAATCATCATCGGCGCCATTTGATGATGTTGATCCCATATCCAGAAGATTCCCAAGTGCAAAAACAGCAGAAGCTCTGACCTGGCAAGACCAAATATTTAATAAATATATTGTGAAGGAAGCAAAGGAAAGAACAGATGAAATATGAAGGCATTGTACCTCAGGTTGGGGCTCCGATAACAAATAAATTAAAATTTCTGGTGCATTTGATTGCAGACCAAGTAACTGAGCCTCAGCAAAATCTTCCCAGAGTTTGCCAAGGCATAAACAAAGCCACTGCAAAAGCAAAGGCTCTGCCTGTGCATCATGGGGATTTTCAGGTTGCAGATGTCTCAGACAAACATCTATAAGACATGCATGAATACAGGCCTCTTGACCCGTCCTATGCCCATCCACAATAACTGCTAAAACGAAAGCGGCCATTGCACGCTGATCTGGGTAAGCATCCAAACTGTCAAGAAACCTGATAAAATATGCATGTCCTCCGTCTTTAACCAAGTCCACCTGGCACGACTGCCATTTGGGGAAAAGTATACAGGTTAAACTCCTGATCCTTACAATACAAAGGAGTTTCCCAAGACTAAAAACAAGAGTGCATACCTTATCAAGAGATAGAATTTTCGTCCATATGAACACAAGAATTTGACGCAACTCCATTGCACTTGTTTGAAGCAGTTTGAGCACATAAGGAAAGATTCCAACAGACAGGGCCTAAAACAATGAGGCGAAACGGATTAGGCGCATCTGAAAATAAATAACAAGCACTTGTCAAAAGGTACATGCAGAAGAGCTCAAGTACAAACCAAATCAACTGCCCATGGTCCCATGTCAAGAAATCTTCCAAGCAAAACAAGCGCTCTGAATCTATGTGATTGACTAAGCAGGACCTGCACAAAACTGATGTAAGAAAGAATGGAAGAAAAGAAACATAGTAGATAGGATAATTTAAGAGAAAGCATGCGAAAGAAGAAAAGAAACATAGTAGATAGGATAATTTAAGGGAAAGCATGCGAAACATTTTTACTAAATTAAACTTATAGAAGCGAAGAGAAGGGAAATGAGGTACTTCTAAAGAGCTAACATATTTAAAGTGGGTTTTGCAAATGATATTGACCTTTACAGAACTGTAACATAAAAATGTATTACCTGAAGAACTATAGGTAATTGTTCTGGGGGCTTCTTGTCCTCAGAACCATGATCAAGCCACACTTCAAAAGCCGTCAGTTGTTCCGTGAAAAAAGGGCTTGGCTGGTTTGAATTAGGAGACAAATGAATTGGGTATACTGAAGTGATTATAGATTCAAAAGGCAAAATAATACTAAACAACTGATGTATTTGTTAATAAAGGGCTAAGCAACAAGTAGAAAACCTGAAACTCTGCATTTGGATCAGCAATTAACTGAGGAAGCTTGGAAAGGCAAATCTCAGCAGCCATGTCCCATGCGTCCCTGGGATTTCACAAGTTACAAAATGCACAAAATAGCTAATGCAAAAACATAAGGACTAATCAGGTTAGCTACCACATATGGTGTTGATGTGTCGGTGGTAACAACGGATAAGAAATTGGAGAACAATTTGCGGATCGCATGATTCTCTCAGCAAGCAGGAAGTTACGGAAGAGACTAGCAACCAGAAGATCTTGCCTGAAAAGCCTTTGGAATAGATCTGCACAGTGAAACTTTATCATAAACCCAATACAGCCAGACATTTACTTTAACTCAAATGATCTTCTCTGATTTTCTTTTTTTCTCAAAAATATTATATCTATCTCCTAGATGCCGTACCATGAGGAAGAACATTCCATGCAATAGTGTCTGTAATGGCAGTGAAAATCCAATTCAGTTCTCCAAGAAGAGTTTTACGGTCATTTTGCCTTCCAGGAATTTGGTCAATAAGAGAATGATCCATAGAACCACGGAGTAATGATCTCTTACAAAACCTGCTTAGTTTATAGGCATGGCCCCATGTAAGCACAAAATGCAGGCAGGCAGGGAGGGAGGGAGGGAGGGAGGGATGGAGAACAAACCAGTGCAATGCCATCTTGATGGGTGTTGTAAGGCAAGCCGTAAACACATCAGCAGGAAATTCTGCACTCTGGGGAAGTGTTTGATGTGCTTCGCAGGCAGCAAGAAGAATGCAATCCTTCTGCGAAGACGAAGAGGAGCTGGAACTCCAGTCTAGGCGCTGAAGTAAACAAAAGTCACTACGTAAATTAGATGATTCAGAAATAAGAACAAAACAGACACATAAATCAAGATTAGCTTCAACTTCAAGAATAAGATATATAAATTAATTAGCATACAGCATACCTCTAGAAAAGCTTTCACAATAATTCCAGCTGCTGAGCAGTCAAAAACATAAATGGAAGGTGTTTTTAGCCAAGAATCAAGATCAGTAATCGGAAGTGGAATATACTGCGTGTAACTCTGCAACAAATTACAAAAAAGACATTTTATGAAAGACGCCTATGATAAGTATATGCAGCAATCAGTACAGTGTCTTAGTAACATTTACCTTGTTAAACACCCAAATCTCACCATTAGTTGTAGGCTTTGGTACACCATGGCCATTGTAATGGAAAAGGACTCTCTCTGATCTGGCATATCTGCGGCAAGTATTACAAAGCTTCTTAACTTCCTCCACAGTTGGATCTAGCTGAAGCTTGTAACGAGCCTGCAAGCGATGGACACGAAGAGCTAAACAATCAACATCAAAATTCAAAATACCACAGAAGTTAAACAGGAAAGCAAATTCTTCACCTTAGGTTGCCAGCGCTCATACTGTGAGTGCAAAGTTTTTCCAATATTTTCAAGGGCCTTAGGAGGTGCCATAGAAAATGGATCTGAAAAGAAAGAAACAAAAATCTATGAGCAGATCTCAAAGCAATTCATGAGGGAAATAACAGTATTTAAGTACAAAATTATCAACCAATATGAATTCCCATGCCTACAATCTAGTAGATAAATTTTTCAGTTTCTTGACAAATAATTTTTCAAGCACTACAAAGTTGTAATTCATCGACAACGAAACACCAGTTATACAATTTTCATCTCTGGGATTGGTACATAAAATGATTTAAAAACTATGAAGCAAAATAATGTCATATGGGAAACAGTAGGTACCAGACATTTCATTGCTACGGTTATTTGGCATTGAGAAATGCAAAAGGTTACGAAAAAAAACAGTTTCAATCAATCAAATGGTGAAAAGCAGATCATTTTTTAGTGGATCCTTTTGCAAGGCATATTCACATGGGGATGAGCTAAATTCCACACACATCATAGGCGAAACAGATTTATCAGATGCAGATAACTGTACTTTTTCCCTCAGCTAATAAGAAATTTGGAAATATACACTCAAATAAACATTTACCTATCCAGCACTCCATTCTTGCGCAAGGGGAGATTTTAATTACATCTGGTGGATCAACACTAATGTTCAAACATAATACAAGGGCAACACATCCAGTCTTCATCTGCACAACCAAATTCATCATTAGTGAATGTCATGTAAACATGCAAACAACATACAAAAAGCACGGAGAATGATCTCATGGGCAGACAAAACAAAACATTAAATAGCTATAAATTCCCTAATGACATAGTAATTTATGTTGCGGACCAACACTCAAACCATTGCATGCCAGCTATAAACACCCGATGCCCCATCTGGTCTGGTGCTTCATGCAATTGCAATATGCACAATGTGGCATCCCTGAGACTACTGTGTGCTTACACGCCAGCTTTGTTACAGTGTAATCACATAAGCATTCTTTAAGCCTCCAGTGGCACTAATAACTTGGGCAGCAAACTTTGCTTCAGCCAATGGCTATACCAAACAACATGATCCATGTTTTAACTTATGGTTTCACCAATAGTAAACAAGTGACTAAGTATTTCTTTAACAATAAGATGCCAGTCACTGATAACTTGTGTCACTTGGAAGGGAGACTAGCCATTCATTTTGAATGCAACAGCGACTATTGGATCCCAAAAACACTCTTGAGGGCAATTTCCATTTTGTTGTATATATAGGTATGTGCAAGGAGGTTACCATAATCATCACAGCATTGACAGGACATGTTAAGCAAGTCCAGAGTAACACTGTTTACTTGGTATCCAAAAAAAAAGGACTGGTTAAAACACTGGTAATCAGGGGCAGAGCTAGAAAGCCCCTCTAGCCCACAGGCTAAGACAGTAAACAATACCAGGTTAATTAAAATTATGCTAAAATAATACTACTTTAGTCTAAATACTATACAAGGCTTATGTGGGATGAACTGAGCTGGATCCGTGCTGCAGCACGCCCGGCACGGGTGCTGGCTCCGCCCCTGCTGGTAATCACCGTGCAATGCTTAACTGGTCGCTAAAAATAAGAATGGGCACGAGTTACGAGTTTGATGTCATAGCAGGCTACAATAATTTCCATTTTGTATTAATTGTTATTAAAGCCAATCAGTGCGATACACCCAGAGGCGGAAGATACTCAGCTGTGGCAAACAATAACTCACTCCACATCCAATTGTCCAGCTTGCAAGACTAGTGAACTTGTCATTTACTTATTCCGTGACTTCCGGAGTCTCATTACATCTGGCAGCGCCGCAGTTAAAATCTTTTTGGTAATGGAAATTTTGATTAACGATGTTGAGTTTGCAGGTACTATATAACCACTTCAACCGACTAATTTATCATTTTTAAGCTCAATCAGTTAATTGCAACCCTATGAATCCCCCCAAGCCGAAACGCACCCAATCCAGCAAACAGTCAGGTATAATAGCAGAATCGGTAGAAAGCGCATCTGCATACTGGATCGCATCCATTACCCGGTCCTTTGGGCGCCACTTTGAGACGAGGCCGCTGGTGGAGGGCCCGGCGGCGGCAGCAGCCTCGTCGATCCCCTCGTGGCGCTGCTCGCACAGCACCACCACCACCTGGGGCAGGTACACCACGGGCGCCGGCTTCTCCACCTCGGCGACCTCCAGCCCATTCCTGGGCTCCGGACCGTTGGCGACGGGGAGGTCATCCGTGACGTGGTTGTGGTGGTGATTCGGCAGCGGCGGCGTGGGCGCGGCCATCGATGGCGACGGCGATGGGGACGGCGAGGACGAGTAGTGGACGAGCCTGGACGCCATGAGATCTCCCAATGCCATGGACGCTGGGTGTGTCTCCTGCTTATCCCCCTCAGCCGGCAGCCATGACGAGGTGAGGTCGGGGAGCTTGGTCACATACATGGATCGAATCCGGCCAGCGTGGCGAATCGGGAGGGGGCAGCCAGGTGGTGAGTGGGGTGGGGAAGATTGGGCGGAGGTTGTTGGGGTGGGGAGCGGTTTAGGGTTAGGGTTTGGACGCGTTTCGAGTGCAGGGAGGAGGAGATGGGAAGCGGCGTCCCGGTGCGGGGCGGGAGGAGGCAGAGGCACAGGCAAGGCAAGGCAAGGCAGGCAGACAACGCGAGCGAGAGAGATTGACGGGGCCGGAAAAGAAAATCACTAGACTACTCTCTTCTTCCCATGTTTTTTTTCTTTTTTACTAGTTTGGGCATGCTTTGCAGAGTACCCGTCTTCTTTCCACTCTTCCTCCCCATTTTTCGCATTATCTAGTTTTTGCCCTTTATCTTATCTAGTACGATGAGAAGCACTATCTTATCTGAGTATTTTATTTATTATATTTCAAAAAATATTTTATTAATAATATATATTTTAAATAGAATTTATCTTGAGAGATGGACCCGTCGGTAGGGGTGGTAAAGGGCCCAAAATTTTGAATTAGAAAATTTAAGGGCCGGGCCCTAAAAGGGCCAGGCTCTAATCTTATACAATTTTGAACTAAATAATTTAAGAGTCTTGCTGGGCTGTGAAGGGACCACTAGGGTCATGGCCCATTACCACCCCTACTCGTCGGATGTATGTTGTCGGAGGATTTCTCCAGCCGGGTGGCGGATTACACCCGCCTAATCTTAAGTGTAGGATGAGCTTGGGACAGCCAAGGAATGCTCGATCTAGAGGCGTATGAACACGAAAAGCACACAAGGATTTAGAGTGGTTCGGGCCGCCGGAGCGTAATACCATACGTCCACAGTGAGTTGTATTGTCAGAGCTTAGAGAGTGTTGTATGAGTGCATGCTAGAGCCCTGGGCTTGAGCGAGAGTGTGGAGGAGGAGAGAGACCTGGAAGAAGTCCCGAGAACTTGTGTCTGTGTAAATTGTCATCCTACCGTGCGTGCTCTCCCTTTTATATGACCAAAGGGAGCACGTACACTGAGCGGGGCCCCGATATGTGGACCCGGCGATATATTATCTTACAACGTACGAATCTTCTGACCAGGCGTGGTCTTGAGCTATCCTGTCGGAGTAGAGTCTAACCTCTGCAGCCGCGCGCCGAGGTCATGATAAAGCGCCGAACTACTGACTCAGTCACTGTAGCAGCGTGCACTGTTGCTCCAGTCAGTAGCTGATCATCATGACTCGTCGCCCATGCGCGCGGCGCTGAGTCTTTAATGCTTGCCTTGGTAACTGACGAGCCGCCTCGGTAATTAGTAGGCTTACCGTGTTGTCAATCGTGCATGTCCAACCCGTCAGAGGGCGGCCCATGCCCTGCTCTGACAGCGCACGCCTCCTCCGCCCGCATTTAATGCGGCAGGCGGGTTGGCTTCCGGCGGAAGGCTTGCGCCTGTGGGACACGTGTCGGCACCGGACCCGGAGGTCAGCGGTCGTGCCCACAGGGACACGTGCGCGGCGCCGGACCCCGGGGGTCTGGCGGCCGTGCCTACAGGGGCACGTGGCGGCTCCGGACCCCTTCCCGAGCGGGAAGCGGGGTCCGGGCGCCCTGACTAGCTCGAAGGCTCAGGCCTCCTGGAGGTCCGGCTTCCACATGTGGGATTCTAAGACCAGCCCACGGGGGTTCGGGACCTGTCCGCGGGAGTGCGGACCCGTGGAAGCCGGCCCTGAGCACTTCGTCCAGGACACGTGGCAGCGCCGAACCTGTCACCTCATGGGGAGCAGACCCGGAGGTCGTTGTCCCCAACTGTCAGGTCCGGGCTTTTGTGCCCAGCTGCCCAGAGGCTTAGTGCGAGGTTACGGATAACCTCGCGCCTCTTTGGGCTTGTTGCTGCGGGAGAGGGTACCCCTGTCTGAATGTACCGACAGAGAGGCCCCCGAGCCCACCTGCGGGAGAGGTACGAACCCACAGGTGGGGTCAGAACTATGTCGCAGTTGTCGGGAAACGTCGTACATCCAGACATGCTTCCGGAGCCATGTCCCTACTAGGGATGGCAACGGGTGCAAACTCGACGGGTACCTCAGAGCCAAACCCACACCCGACAGGATAAATCCACACCCGTTAAGAAACCCACACCCGCCACGGGTACAATTTTGCGACCATACCCATGCCCGTGCGGGTTTCGGGTACCCGCGGGTATCCCATACCTGACAAATGTGCATCAAACTTCAATTGAAAAGGAGATGCAATAAACCAGCAACATGGCTCATAAATCAGAAAGATAAATCATAGAACAACATTCATACTTGAGAATTATAACTTCAATCTCTGATGGTCAGATACACCATCATCAGTTCACAAATCACATCTAAATCAGTGACTACAAGTTCATAAATCCACATTCAGTGGCCAGATTGCTGGTCACAGTAGGCAAACAAACATTTAAGCATGTAGCAGGTTGGCAACAGCAGCAGCCCTGTAGCCGTAACCACCCATCAACAGCAGCAAGCAAACCAACAGCAGCAACAAAAGCATAATTAGTTACTAGTGCCTACTACATCTCATGACATGTTCACGTAAGGCAAGTTCACAACCAAAAGAAGATAGATATGTTGATCCTTGCACATGACTTGATCTTGGCTAATGATCTTGGCTAACACCACTTGAGTTGTTCTTTGCACCTGGGCACACCGAACGCCCCTTCAGTGCTAGAATTTGGAGTAGAATTAGCCTGTGAAGATAATAATAAAGAACTTAAGTGTTGCAGTTCCTGAGTACAAAAAATTAACCTGAAGACCCTCTTGTATGTCTTGGAGACAAGACCAGAAGGTAGCAGGTGTCTTGTTTTTCTCATCAACTAACAAAGACAAGTGAAGAATTAGTTTGCAGGCATAAGAAAAATGAACAATGAAGTGCACGTCAACAACATATATATACCCCTGTATTTGTTTCGAAGCCAATCCTGAGAGCACATTAGAGCCTCCAACATCTTAGAGGTGAGCCTGCTGCGATGCTCACTGAGAACTCTCCCACTGGTGCTAAAAGCGGACTCCGAAGCGACAGTTGTGATAGGAATAGCAAATATGTCCCTTGCAATCCTTCTCAGAGTAGGATATCGAGTTCCAGCCACCTTCCACCAATCCAAAACTTTGAAGTTCTTTGTATTCAGATCATCCAGGTCATCATCCAAGTAGCGATCGAGCTCAGTTTTGAACCCCATGGCTGATGGTCTTCTACTTGCAACCCGAGCACTAAGGGAAGATAAGAAGTCATCTGAGTTAGCAAGAGAAGGTCCTGCCGATGATTGATTGTCCTCTACATTCTCATCAACATGGTACTCACGCATCAATTCAGCCAACAAGTTCTTGACCTCAATAATTTTGTCCTCACACTCCTTATCGGTCGTGCCAAGTAAGTCCTCAAAATAAAACAGCAACACCACAGTCTTGAATCGGGGGTCAAGAATTGTTGCAATGCCCATTAGCCCTTGGATGTCAGTCCAATACTTATCAAACTTTGCTACCATATTAGCTGACATTGCTTCTACCAATGGATTGCCACAAGTCGACCATTGCCTAATTTTCTTTCTTCAGCAATCTTGGCGAAGTAGATGTTCGCAGTCACATATTCAGTACCAGAAAAGATTTTAGTAATGTCATTAAATAACCTAAGTCTCTCCACAACATCCTCAGCAAATTTCCATTCTTCTTCAGTGGGCAGAGATGTATATTGCCTATCTACACAGCTTGCTCTGTTGAAAACAGCCTTGTAGGGCAATGCAGTCTTAAGCATGTTAAAAGTTGAGTTCCATCTAGTCCTGCAATCAAGGCTTATCTTTACATCAACCTTAACTTTGACAAACTTGGCTATCTCCTCAAACTTTTCAATCCTTTTTGGTGTGGCTGTCCAATAAGCTACACTATCACGAATGTTCTCAATTGCATCTTTCAACTCTTCTAATCCATCCTTTACGATCAGATTAAGAATATGAGCACAACAACGCATGTGCAGAACTTTCCCATCATTCAAGAGCTTATGTTTCCCAATATTTCTGACAAGGAAAGGGATTACTGCATCATTTGTAGTGCAGTTATCAAGAGTCACCGTGGATATCTTCTCATCAAGATTCCACTCAACCAGGGATCCATATAATTCTTCACCAATGACTTCAGCAGTGTGAGGAGCAGGAACATAAATGAACCTATACATACATAGAAAATGTTATAAGTAACATGAACTGAACCAAACAACTATGCTCTACTTGCAACAAAAGAGGCGTGCAGCACACTGTGTGCTCTTTACCTCATGATAATATTTCTAAGAGTCCAAGATTCATTAATGAAGTGGGCTGTGATTGCCATGTAACCTCTCTTTTGGTTGTCAGAGGTCCACAGGTCACTAGTGATAGCCACCCTAGATTGAATTCCAGCCATATAATCAATTGCCTTTTTCTTCTCTAACTCATATTGCCTCATAATTTCAGCTCTGAAATAAGAGAAAAAAACTTAGGAAATGTATTTAACACTTGGAACAACCATAACTAAAACAATAGTACAAGTCATATGCTAGTATATCTTATTGTGTTCCTTGTCCCAACTTTGAACAGTGGCTGAAGTGAAGCTACAAATCTTCGAAAACCAACATGATGAACCATGCTTAACGGGTACTCATGTAGTACTATCATTGCACAAAGTTCTTTTCTAGCAATGTCTTGATCAAATGTGTAGTTCTCAACTGAAACTGTCCCTGCATCTGTCCTATCGAACCTCAAAGAAGCTTGTGCTAGTGTCTTCCCATGCAGCTTGATCTTCTTTTGCACACAGGATTTCAAGTGAACATGAAGGTGCTTAGTCCCATTCCTTGATACTCCAGAAAGCCTCTTGAAATAGTAGTTGCACTTGGCATACTCTGTGTTTCCAACCGTCACTTTTGTGAACTCTTTCCAAACTTTTGAAGTGAGCTTCCTCTTTGAACCAGTTACAGCACCCTCTTCTTCAATTTCTACCTCTTCATCATCATCAATTTCAATTGGTTCTGCTTCATTGGTAGATTCAGGTTGATATGATTCAGAGAGTGGCAGCGACTCTGACTGTGCATGTGATGCTTGGGATAAAGCTTGAGGTGACCCGCTAGGTGTAGACATTTTTTTTAGTCTGAATAAACAAATTGATCAATTAAATATGTGCCAGGCAACATGCAAAAAGATAGGATATGAAAACAAAATCGATAGGACCTCCTAAATGACAACTCATGTCCCAACTAGCATTCATGAATCTTGGCATCCGGATGCCCCATTCACATTTATTCTCAACGGCAATGAAATGCACAGACAATGAAATGCAAAGATCTAAGAAAAAAGTTTTTTTCCCTTACCGCAAAGAATGCACGATGTTGCGCTTGCGGCCAGCAGGCCAGCAGCTGAAGTTGGAGACATGGGTGGCCGGCTGTTCTTGGTCGATGCAGTAGATGCAGGCTTGTGCTTGGCGAGGGCCCGGTTCTTCGCAGCGACAGTGCCAAGCTTGGACTTCTGCACTCCCGCACGTCCAGCACGGGCACTTTGCTTCGGATCGACGGGGCCGACGATGATATGGGACGGAGGAGCAGCTGGTGCTGCTGAATCTCCTTTGCCGGCATCCTTGTCCAGGACCTCCGAAGGCGCGGGGTCGGGGCAGTCGACGAAAGCGGCGTCCCTTCGGGACGGCGGGGGGGGGGGGGGGGTCAGTAGGTCCTAGATGCAGAGGTGCAAGAAAGGTTAACAAGGAGGAGGAAGAAGCATCACCAGCCATCGTTGTTGGTGGCGCCCGAGGTCACCGCCATGGCCGGATCCAACCTAAGAAACAGAGCGTGCCTACTGCCTAACCCTAGCAGATGCTCGATTAGCAGCAGCCGCCGCTGCGGGAGGTTGGGTCGGGGGGGTGTGGGATAGTTGGAGTGGTTTGGGACTGAGAGGAAGCACCTAGGGTTTCATCTGCTTATATATAACATGGATGGGCTTGGGCTGAAGTGTTGCAAATATGGGCCTCTTTGTGCTGAATTGAGTACTTGCACTGGGTTTATTATACCCGCGGGTACACGGGTATGGGTACCATAGGAACAAACCCGCACCCGCCAGACCCGATGGGTTTTGGTTTTTACCCATTAAGAAACCCGTGGGGTTTATAGTTTGACCCAAACCCGGCCCCTAATAGGGTAAAAACCCATCGGGTTTTGGGTTTCGGGTACCCATTGCCATCCCAAGTCCCTACCACCTTCTTGGCTGACGACAAGCCGGACCTGCAGGGGAAGGAAGACCTCCATCGGACCTGCCCACGACTTAGAACTGGCGTTTAGTAACGTATCCACTGGACCCCAAATCCTGTTGGCTGTGATCCTTTGAGATAGACAGCTAGGCTCAGTGAACGGAGCTCAAGGGGCCGGCCTTTAAGTTAAGAGAAAGTCCGGACCTCCAGGTTCCCAGTTCTAGGTACTACGGCACTCATTCACAGGAGGTGGTGCGTGCAGGCTTAGGGTACGGAACCAGGCTAAGCGGCTACACGGCTCCGGACCTCCCCGGAGAATGAGTGCGCTTCCCTGAACCTGCAGGTTCTCAGGGGTCCGAACCCCTCTCTTCCATGAGGGGTCTCGAGCTAAGTCACTAGCTAGCCAAATCAATTCGGACCACAATCACCGCACAAGAGTAAGGAGCCACATGGGGGTTAGTGTAATGCAAGGATAGAAGATGGAATGTAACAACCTTAGGGACGAGCTGAGAGTAAACTTTTCATTTATAACTTGGTGTGTACGAAACGTGCGATGAACGCCAGAGGCCGGGTTTATGAGGACGGACCTCTACCGCTCTGGACCACACGCAAGTACTCCCTAGCTACAAAGGAAAAGGTTAAGAGAAGATCCGGACCTCCAGGTTCCCAGACCTAGGTACTACGACACTCATTCACAGGAGGTGGAGCATGCAGGCTTAGGGTACGAAACCAGGCTAAACGGCTACACTGCTCCGGACCTCCCCGGAGAATGAGTGCGCTTCCCCGGGTCTGTAGGTTCACAGGGGTCCGGACCCCTCTGAAAGGGTTTTACTCTCGGTCGGGCCCCCAAGGATTAAACTTACGGGGATTGTCGCCGTTACCGGAGTTTAGCTTTTTACCGGAGCGTGCCACCAGAGTGGGCTTGGTGCGACCGGAGTCGGATTGCTGCCGGAGCGGGCTTGGTGCGACCGGAGTCGGCTTTCCGCCAGAGCGGGCTTCCTCACATGAGTGAGGTATGTTGCGAGCTGGGATTTGTTGAAGCTGTGCTCCCCCCAGACCTGCTTGATGACGAGCTGGGAGAGCATGACTCGCTGTCGCCGTCCTGCTAACGCGGGCGCTTGCCGCGCGAGTTCTGACCCCCGGGCGCTCGCCACCTGAAACATGGTGATGCCGAGCCGATGATCAAGCGAAAGCCAAGCAGTCCCCTACCTGGCGAGCCAAATGTCGGAGGATTTCTCCAGCCGGGTGTCGGATTGCACCTGCCTAATCTTAAGTGCAGGATGAGCTTGGGGACAGCCAAGGAATGCTCGATCTAGAGACGTATGAACACGAAAAGCACACAAGTATTTAGAGTGGTTCGGACCGCCGGAGCGTAATACCCTACGTCCACTGTGAGTTATATTGCCAGAGCTTAGAGAGTACTGTATGAGAGCATACTAGAGCCCTGGGCTTGAGCAAGAGTATGGAGGAGGAGAGAGACCTGGAAGAAGTCCCGAGAATTTGTGTCTGTGTGAATTGTCATCCTACCGTGCGTGCTCTCCCTTTTATATGACCAAGGGGAGCACGGACACTGAGCGGGGCCCCGACATGTGGACCCGGCGATATATTATCTTACAACGTACGAATCTTCTGACCAGGCGTGATCTTGAGCTGTCCTGTCGGAGTAGAGTCTAGCCTCTGCAGCCGTGCGTCGAGATCATGATGAAGCGCCGAACTACTGACTCAGTCCACTGTAGCAGCGTGCACGGTTGCTCCAGTCAGTAGCTGATCATCATGACTCGTCGCCCATGCGCGTGGCGCTGAGTCTTTAATGCTTGCCTTAGTAACTGACGAGCCGCCTCGATAATTAGTGGGCTTACCGTGTTGTCAATCGTGCATGTCCAACCCGTTAGAGGGCGGCCCATGCCCTGCTCTGACAGCGCACGCCTCCTCCGCCCGCATTTAATGCGGCAGGCGGGTTGGCTTCCGGCGGAAGGCTTGCGCCTGTGGGACACGTGTCGGCACCGGACCCGGAGGTCAGCGGTCGTGCCCACAGGGACACGTGGCGGCGCCGGACCCGAGGGTCTGGCGGCCGCGCCTACAGGGGCACGTGGCGGCTCCGGACCCCTTCCCGAGCGGGGAGCGGGGTCCGGGCGCCCTGACTAGCTCGAAGGCTCAGGCCTCCTGGAGGTCCGGCTTCCACATGTGGGATTCCAGGACCAGCCCACGGGGGTTCGGGACCTGTCCGCGGGAGTGCGGACCCGTGGAAGCCGGCCCTGAGCACTTCGTCCAGGTAAACACGTGGCAGCGCCGAACCTGCCACCTCATGGGGAGCGGACCCGGAGGTTGTTGTCCCCAACTGTCAGGTCCGGGCTTTTGTGCCCAGCTGCCCAGAGGCTTAGCGCGAGGTTACGGATAACCTCGCGCCTCTTTGGGCTTGTTGCTGTGGGAGAGGGCACCCCTGTCTGAGTGTACCGACATATGTAAACATATAGTTCTGTAGTTGTTCTCAATCTTCGACGAGACAATGAGCTAGCAACATATTCTTCTCAACTTTCGGTCGCTTCGCTATAGCCGGATTTGTGGCCGCATTAGATTAAATTGATCACATTGATCCTCTTCCTTTTGCTCCATCTTTCCCACACTCACCACTATTTGACGCTGCCACATGGCAAGAGCCACCCAAAAGGTCGAGTCTCATGCCGCTATTAAATTTATCATACGGTTTTTCTTAATCAAAACGGTGAAAAGCCACCCTTCATGATTCATATCTCACAGCACATGGTGCATCATGTGTTAATGTGTGTACCTAGTAGGCATGTTTATTTATTATTAATTAAAATATGTGTTTAGAATTCAGAACAATCGAAACTATATATATTTAATATTCATTATTTATTAACCACAGCGAAAATGTACTCTTTCTTCTAAAGCATATTAGGTTTTTGACAAAGTCTTTAAGATTTTACTTTGAATATCGGTATATGTTCTAATACAACACCATTAAATATTACAAATCTTTGAGTATCAATTAACCTTACAGTATCATGTCAAAACATTTGCAAAATATAATCTGTTTATATAAATTTCATATCCTAAGCACTCATATAATTTGACTAAATAATAGTTGAAACGAAAAACATTCTGTGCACCCAGCGACATGTGCCCACCCTCAACGTCGTTATCATCCGTTAGAGCACGTGGGTCCTAGGGACTCAAAAGTTTTCCCATTCGCATTCATCTCCATGTCGACATGTTACATCCAATGAGAAAGGTGATTCCTGACCTCCAATACATTTTGGAATCAGATGGAAAATATTTCAAATTGAAACAACATCCATCTAGAGCGATTAAAAGCTTCTTTCTATCCATTGCAAGATGTCTTTTGTGCCGAGGAACCAACTTAACAGTATGACACTCCGAAAGTAAACAAGATGCGATTTGGGATTTGGAACGAAACAAATAATCCGACGAAAGGCAGCAACTTTAGTGGCATAATCTCAATCCAAACAAAATTTGTCAGAAAGTGTAGAATGTATTTGAGGTAACAAATGTCATCGTCATTGGCCATCGCTGTGAAACTTGCCTTTTCATTACACCTGACTAATAAGTATGCACTTACAGAGAAGGAAATAGTATAGTATGCACTTACAGAGAAGGAAATAGTATCTGAAAGAACCTTTTTTTTACGCCGAAAGAACCTTATAATTCTTTTTTAAAAGAAAAGGATCTTATATTAAACAAGAATGAACCACGAGGCGCCAACAGCTCAACACCTCACGCTTTCTTCCGAGTGGATCGTTCACTAGCAGGGCATGCCAATTCGATGACGAATGTTTTGTCAACCTGACTGATGGATTTAGTTAAAACAATGTGCAGATCCTTTGCCTATGTACGCGGCACAGGCAATCTGATTGATCGATTTGATTTATTATACTCAAAGAATTAGCTCAAACAATCTGATATATTGGGGGCAACATGCCAACCGTTTCTAACAGCCTTTTCTATCCACCTTCAAAGTTCCACATGATAGGTAAGGGCATTCATAAGCTTCTGCAAACCAACCAAAAAACAGGTCCAGAAGCACTTTGAGCCCAACTCTGTACAGCCAACATAACCAAATTCCACGATTACAGGATACATCATGCATCTCAGGGCAACACTAACAAGTAGTAATACTCTCACTCATCTTTCATGGCCGTCTCGTGCCTCCTTTTCTGTGCAACCTCTACAAGCAGGGTCAGCAGTGCTTCGCATACCTGCGATGTGTCCGCCTGATCGCCAGGCTCTTCTTTTAGAGAGGAATACACCATCCATGCGTGGTCTAGCTTCCTCTCTGGCCGGACCACGACCGATCCAGGAACCTCAGCATCCTTTCTCGTCACAAGACCATCACTTTTCTCACCATACCTTGCCACCAGAAGTTGAGAGCATGCTGCCATTGCAGCTGAAAGTGGCATTACAACCGGTATCCTGGTGGAATTGCCATCGGCAGCAATCGGGAGCTCCAAGTGCGCAACATGAGAAAGCGCGGTGAGCACACTAGGAGTGACGCTTGCCTCGGTGTGGAATGATACGATGGGAACCTCCTGAGGCAATGGATGCTGTCGCAGGAATTCTTTCCTCCTTTCATAGGTCAGATCTTCTAGAGCCTGCAAATCACCCTGAAGATAACAAAACGAATAGAATCAAGAACATTATCACTCTCTATCAGGCAAGCTGGTTAGTGGCTGGAATGGTCAAGGCAAATACCTTAAGGACTTTGGATACCAAAATCTCCATGATTTTACGCAATCTGACATAGTCACCAAGCTGCCCCTCTCGCAGGACATCTGAAGCAACTGGGCTTCCTCCATATGGACTTTGAGCTAATACCAAACCTGCAACTTTGTCTTTCAGCTGTGGCCAGTAGAGGGAGAGGGCTGCAGCCGAATCTACACCGCCCTTACTATGACCGAGAAGTAGCACTCGTTTCCTTGATCCCCAGTATATTTCTTCTATGTATTCCTTTATCTCTCGCGCGTTTTTACTTACTGAAGACTGCAAGGTGTTTTTTCATGTATTTCTTAATTTAAACCAATATCGAGAAGCAAATTACAGGCTAATGTATGGGCAGTACCTCACTATGAATTTTGGCAATATGGCAAGCTAGACCCATCTTGGAGAAGTATGCCTTTGTCTTGACATAGTAAAGTGGTCCATGGTTACTAAACAGACCTATAAAAATGTTAGCATAAAAAGTTGAAAATTGACAGCTCACAATCGGAGTGGTAACCGACTAACCTGGAACCAACAAGTAAACAACTGAATCAGGTAGCTTGTGCTCATTTTTTCTGAAGAGGAGTGAGATGACCCACATGAGATATAATTCAGATTACATCTTTCATTAAAAGCATTTTTACAAATCATCTGCATTGATGTTCAGTTTGGTGCTTTTGCTGACCTCACAGAGTCCAAGATCTCCAAGAATCTGGCTGTCCCATCCTCAGTTGTAGGTAAGCTTTGATCCCTCTGGAGCCAGCCGATATCATCTGCCGAACCACGAACAGTTTTCCGTGCACGCTCTACAAGACTGCACAAAATATCAAAGGAACATATTATTTTGTGAAAGACTATTATATCCACTAAAATTGATCCCCCCCCCCCCCAAAAAAAAAGAATGCATCTTAATGGCGTCTGTTTTCTACTCTCAGGTGCAGAGTTTAATCTTCAGTATGGGCAAGACACCCCAGCATAGCAAATTCTATGAGAAGTGCAGCTCTACATGTGTTGAGTCCTTAATGCATAGATTAGAACTTGCATATGAAGGAACAAAGCATAAAGATTCAAGAACAAACTGTACCCTTGAAACAGCGAAGCCCCATTCTGAAAAACATGTGAAGGCACCATTTGACCTGTGTTTTCTTGAGAGGGGCTTCCACTGCAATCTGTCTGACCAAGGGATGAATTGGTGCCAGTAGACACTACGGAAGAGGTCTGAACAGAAAGCCTGTCTACTGCCGATGCAGGTGGCAGTGTTACTAACTCTTGATCCTCCTCAGATAGACCTGCATTAAGATAATAAACACAATCAATTTGTTAAAATGGAATTACCATAAGAGCCTAGGTTGCTTATGCAATTGACATAGAGAATCTGAATCATTTTTCTGACGAAAGAAAAAGAACTAACCCACATAACCAGGTACAGGGAGGCACTGGGTTAGAAATGAAGCTGTCTGGGCAAGATAAGATGCAGCTTGATTTAAAGCGGGTACAGAGAGGAATAATTGTGAATCTTCAACCCTGTCAGCTGAGCAACTATCATCAACCTGTATTAATCAAGTAACTGTTAAAGAAAGAAATAACCAAAGAGATTAAGTACAACTACAGAACTTTTGCCTAATATGAAACTTTACATATAAAATCAGTGGGATTAGTTATTCTGTTAATGGTGGTCATGTTTGAAGCATTTATGAAATCACCAATTTAGGTGGGGTGCAATATTATAACATTGATAAATCTTTACACTTAAATATTTAAAAATTTGGTATTCGAATAACAGGGGTGCCAACGATAGTGAGTAGACATGATCAGTCACTATAATCACTTTAAGGTTTACATCATGAGCAACTGAAAAAAGAGGGTCATGGTTAGTTGGTTCATAGAGTGACAGAAAAAGGATAAGAGTTGAACAAAGTTATGGCAATACAGTGCATGTGATAACAGCAGGAAAAATTTGGAAATTCAACAAACCGTAGCAGACGTAGATGGTTCCCCCTGTGTTGAAGGTGATTCCCTCATGTTTGGTATGGTTATCCAGAGAAGAGAAATCTGCTAGCAATGCTCCCATTTGTCAGGACATTCAATGTGCAACCAAGCAATGAAGCTGCATAAGTAGAGTAACAGGAAAAATATGGTGGAGCTAGCGACAGATCAGAATGCTATGACGAAAAAGAACTGAGAAGGAAACACAACTGAAGAGCAAGTGATGAGGTCCTTTTAGAGCAAAGGAATCACAAGTGCACAAGTAAGAAAAAGGTGATGCTTTATCGTGAAGAAGGAAAGGATTAAACGCATCTCCAATCAGCAAAGGCATCGGAGCTTCCAGCAGGTGCATACGTCAGAAGCCAATTTCTTTATTTTCTTTCTTGTGTTAAGATAACATAAAATAAAATAAAACGTCAGGGCGAAGCCTGTGCTGCAACCTAAGAAGAAGCAGGTTTCTCTGGATAAAGGAAAGCTGCAAATTCTTGCACGGATAGAATCAGACGACCTTATGGTGATGCGAGATGCTAAGTGCACTCGGAAACGAAACGAATCAGGAGATGAAGTATTGAAGGGAATCGGTAGGTGAGAGATCCAACAATCTCAACCAAATTGAATACGACTGGAAAACGAAAGAATAAAAGGCAACATCTATCTATATATTTACCGGAATTCAGAGCGGTGGATGCCGCCAGGACACTATGGTGGATGGGAGGGGAGTCTTCGTCTTCCGAGTTCCGGCAGCCGCGTCTCGGCTTTCATCTCCCACGCCACGCCACGCCGCCCTTCTTTACTCTGCAGTTTTTCTTCCCCGTTCGTTATCTTCTTCTTTGATGTGGCTCGCTCTCAGTCTAGTCATCTGATGGGCCATGGACCATCACTGTATCGCTGGGCTGAAAATATTAGCCCTGCGGCCGGCAGTCCCACGGGCTTTCTTTTTCTCACGTCAGTAGAGATGCACATACGAGTAATATCATTACACAGTATAATAAAACAAAGCAACACGCATGGCATTTTCAAACCCCAAAGGATTCCTAGCGAGATTCTTCTCCTGTCCTCTGGTAATGCAGGGAACACCTTATCATACACAAAGATACAATGTATACTAAGTGATGTGATACACAGTGGTCAGTGCTGAGCACGCCCATTCCTTTCCCAGCATGAGCAACACAAAGATTCAGTAATCATCCCTTCATCACATCAAATTCTGCTCACACACTAGCATCCCTGCATTTACAACTGCACCTTTCCTCCGCAGTTTCATATCACCATTGCTTGTCGGCTTCCACCTCTACTTCTTCCTTTTCGTACTCAGAGCCAGAACCTTCCATGTCTCCAAAAGGATCCTCATCGTTGCTACCATCATCCTCATCCTCTGACAATTCTTCAGGATAATCAAAAAGTGGATTGTCTTCCGCTGCATGTTATGAGATGGAAAAGTTAAGCTAACTAGAATAACCAAGGACCTCAATTCTCTCACTGATCAAATATGTCAGCAAAATGATTGTACGATTACCATTTGAATCATCTGTTTCATAGGGGTAGTCATCATCATAGCATTCATCTTCGTCATCATCCACTTGTAACCTAACACTCAAAGATTGTTTAGAAGACACTCCCAGGGGAATGGAAAAGAGGTGCCCCTTGCGATTCGTATTTACCATGGATATGAAGCTGCTGACATATCCTCCATGTTTGTATCATCCACCTCCTTGACAGTATAGATGTCATAAACTTCTGAATCTGCTCATCAGAAAATTTATACTCATCAAAACCAGCGCTGGAGCTAAACTGTTCACCTTTACTATTTCAGCGTCAGCACTATTACAGGTTGAAATTCTTTTGTTACTAATGAAAGCAGCAAGAAAGTATCCACTACTGTTGAGATCATCTCAAGGCAAGAAGCTGGCATACCTTCTGATTGCGCCAATGAAATAATATCTGACTCGATTTCCACAGCAGCTGATGGCAAGTACTCCCGTATAAGTGGAAGAAAGTTGCATAGAACAGCACCCTCTTCGAAAGAAGTGATCCTGCAGGGACTACAGTGAGACAAATTACAATAGTACAACTCCAAATTAAAAGAACTGGTAAATAGTTAGAAAGCAACACTTGCCGTGGTTCTGCTGGATTCTTCTCTTCATCCGGATCTACTTGGACAGCATCATAAAGATGGCATATTTCTCTCAGTGATTCATCAGCTTCATCCTTTTCTCCTTTCCGACTCTTCCATATTTGTGCAAAGCGGGCATTTCTTCCCAGATCCTGTATGGTCAATGAACAAAACCATGCATAAGAATGCCCAAAGCAGAGCACCATGCAGTTTAAGAAAATAAAGTACTTGATCGCAGTTTTCTAGTTTCAGGAAAACTAAGGAATAGCACGGCTTCATGAAACTGACACATATAAAGAAACACGCAAAGGCCCATGCTACAGCAACTCCAGGGACTAGCCCTACTTAGCTAAAAGAGAACAAATTAGTACAAATAGGTCCTTGAGAATTATATACTTGTAACATACAACTATCAAATATTACTCAACACAACTAGTCAATCGCACATTTGCGTATATCCCTATTGGTCTAAGCCTGTGCACTTGGAACTATCAAATATGCCACTCTCAAAGAACCAAATGATCTTGTCGAAATAAGAAAGGAACCAAATGACCACATTGCTCAACACAAGTAGTGTCCAGAAACAGGGTTTGGCAGTGTACACCATAGAATCATTTATTTAGTCCACAAGCTTTGTAGCTGTAAGTCTGCATAGCTAGCTTGCCATGTGCTTGTGGCAAGGGTGTCCAGAGTCTAACTCCCAACCGATAAGCACATCTGATGTGCACAGTGTAATTACATGAACCACTAGATTCCTCCTGTAGTTAATTCTGTGCTTGATTCGCCATTGTAACTTGGACCGATCTTTCTATCTTTTAATACAACGACGCGCAGTTCTCCTGCGTGTTCGAGAAAAAAAATATTCTGTGCTTGATTTCTGGCACATTTCATGATCTACACCATGCATCAAACTCATTGCCTCATTAGTATTCATACACACTTGAGAATCAAGAACTGACTGCAGTGAGAAGGATGTGCGTACGGCGTACCTCATGCCTTTGCCTGGCTGCTGACCGCAGCTGGTCTGGTTTCTGTTGGCACAAGAAGGGTCCTTTTTAGAATTCCACCAACTAAAATTCATATAGACAGCTATAGATATGGAAACGCTATTTCCCAGATTGTAAATGCGGACTGACAGCCATGTTCAAGGGAAATACTAAACGCTTCGATTAACTCATGGCCCTTGTGAGATCCAGCGGAAACAAAAATTAACGCGGTAGACAGTAGCACAAAGTTTCTCTTACTTTGTCTTGCTTGATTCTGTCATTCCACTCCTTCGTCTTGCTCTTTATCTCTTTGGTATCTGAGTCAGCAAGCTACAAAAACAAATAGAACTGTTTACCAAAAAAAAAAAACCTCACATGCGTGTATAGAACAAGTATTGTCAATCCATCATGTAGCCATGTTTTAATCTGCAACTGAAACTGAGACCTCTTTTCCATGCAAGCGAACATTTTAAGTACAAATGTCAACATTTCTTTTATTTCAAAGAAGCTGTTCATTCACAGTAGTTGAACATCAAAACGGCATTCGAGATGTGATGAAGATTCAAAGCCATCTCTATACAACCCTCAGCAAAGAAAAATACCAAGAGGTCATATGAAGGAGTAGTTGAATACTAACGACAAATGAAACATCAAGCAAAATTTAAACATGAGCCAAGAAAGAGCTATGCCATCCAGAGATGCCAAATCTGGATGCCAAACCAGTTTAACAAGAACATAAAATAAATGGAAAAGGATAGGAATATTACCAAAAGAGAGTGCAAAACATCTTCAACGGCTTGAGAATGATGCACTGTCTCTATGTGTTGAACAAGAAGCTTCTTAACCCGTGGTTGTTCCTCTGAAGCTGTGGGCATACGGCAAGACAGTAAGACTAGTACTACTACTATAATTCTTCGTCTAGGCGAGGAGGATTTGGTATTATATTATGTAGGACCCTATTATGTATACAGTATCGACGTAGGGCGACAAAGTTGTTTTGGCAAAGCACCATGGCGTCAAGGTTCCATTCTGTTTGGTCCGTACCTTTAGCACTGGATGAGGAAGAGGATGGTTCGGAGATGGAGAGGCTGGAGAAATCGAGCATCGCCTTCTTGGATGGCCTTTCATTAATATCTAGCCCTGATAGAGCAAACATTTTTTTTTTGTGAAAACCTCTCCTTTTATCGAGTAGAAATTCAAGAACGAAGGGGACGGGGCAATGAGAAAGGAAGATAGAAGGGGAGCTCACAGAAAGCGTCCGGGCGGGTTTGCGAGGGCTTGCGCTTGACCCGGACGACGATGGGTTTCTCCCTCGCCGCCGCAGGCTCCGAGGTGGAGGCTTCGCCGGCGGGCGCCGCCGCAGCCGCCATGACCAGCGGTTGGGTAGTAGGGTTAACAAGGCGGCGCCCCGGAAGGACGAGTGGTCTGGTGGTCCCTCCTGTATTGTGTAGCGGTGCTTAGGGCCTGTTTGGCACGGCTCGGACTCTTAAAAAAACAGTTCCGGCTCCAACTTCAGAGGTGGAGTGGTTTTTTTGGTGGAGCTAGAGCCGTTTTAGAAAATATTTGGCAAAACAACTTCACTTGTTAGATTGATATTGTAAAAAGTCTAAATTACCCTTTTCTTTTTTTTTTCTTTTTTCCTTTTCTTTCTTTTTCTCTCTTCTTTTCTTTTCGTTTCCCTTTTTTTCTTCCCTCCCTTTATCCAGTCGTCCGTCTCCTTCCCAATCGCCCAAACCCGCCGCCTCCTCCATCGCTTCATATCCCCACAGGCCGCACAGACCGGGCCGCCGCCGGCCACCTCCTTCGTGCAGCCGCCGCCGGCCACATCTTCCGTCCGATGCGGCCGGTGCCTCGCGTCGGCATGGGCGTCACTGCGTCCTCCGCCTCCTCGTCCTGCTCCGGCGGCGGCGGGGGATCTCCGGGGCCGCACCAGCGCTGCGGCTCGGGCTGTCGGGGCCGGCCACCTCCTCCCCGCAGATCGCGCCGCCGAGGACCCCCTCCTACCCGCGACCACCACCGGCATGTGTCAAGGGGCGGAGCTCGGCCACCACGGTGCTGTGTGCGGGGCAAAAGAGGCAGCGGCTCCACGGAGCCGGACGAAGCCACGGTTCTGGGGCTTCTCCTCTCCAGTGTAGGCCGCGAGGTGCTCCAACAGCGGCTCCAAACTTCGAAGCCGGTGCCGAAACCACCGTTTGGCAGGGCTCTGGCCGGAGCCGCCCGTGGAGCCCCTGCCAAACAGGGCCTTAGCATTCGTGCGCACGGTATCTGACGGACGAGGAGAGCAGGAGCATGGTCGGTCGCCGCTCGCCGGAGTCCAGTCCGTCTCCAGTCCTATGGCTACTGGCCGGCCGGCCCCGGCGCGCGGCGGCTCCGCCCCGACCGAACCCGGGTGGCCTCCAGGGTTTTAAATTTCGGCGAAATTTCGCCGAAATTCGGCGAAAAATTTCGTTTTCGCTACTTACCGGGAAAAAAAATTTCAGTATTTTTCGGAAAATTTCGTTTGAAAATTCAAAATTCAAAAAATTTCGGCCAAAAGTCACCGAAATTCGCCGAAATTTACCGAAATTTCGGAACGAAATTTCGTTTCCGCTAAACACCGGGATTTGCAACGAAAACGAAATGGTTAACCCTGGTGGCCTCGCCGCAGCGGCCCCGGCGCGCGGCTGCACCGACGCGCGGCGCCCAGCCCAGCCCGTCCCTGCCCCGACGCGCGGCGGCCACGGCGCGCAGCGCACAGCCCAGCCCGCTCCTGCTCGGCGCGCGGCGACCACGGCGCGCGGCCGCCCCTGCCCCGGCGTGCGGCGGCCCCTACCCCGGCCGCCCCTGCCCCGGCCGCCCCTGCCCCCTGGCGTGCGGCGGCCCCGGCGCACGGCCACACGCCTGGCCGGGCGGCTCCAGGCGGGGACGGAGCCAGGCGGTGCCCTCCAGTCGGCTCCAGGTGGGGATGGGGCCAGGCGGCGCCGCCGGTCTCGCTGCTCGGAGGGGGATGGGGCGGTGGCGCAGGAGGTGCTGGGCGGCGGCGCACGGGATGGGGAGGCGGCGGGAATGGAAGCGGGGCAGGGCGCAACAGGCTGGAAAAAAAATAAAGGGCCACTCCCACTTGTGATATTGTCTTTTCCGCACCTCAGTCCCACGTGTCAGATCTTCTTTACCATTAACTTCTAACGGAAGGGCATATGGATCACAGAAAAAAACACACGAAGATATACAAATACGACCAAATTTTTTAGAGATATAAAAGTCGGTACTACGTAAAAAAACTCCCAACATCAACACCGATCCTTCCAAAAAAAAAAAACACCAACACCGATGGATGGAAGGATTGTTTGGAGAGATTCCCTCGACACCAACGTCCTCAGCAGTCCGGCGGCCTCCTCTTGCGCCCCCAACCCAAAATCCTAAATAAAGAGAAGCGGAAGCTTGAATTCTTATCCACGTAGCATCTTATTCTTATCTAAACTATCTATCATGGATCTGCCGCTCACGTACGTGTCTATGCAGCGGTGGCAAGCCCAAACCACCAGTAAGCCTTCTCCTTCTCCCCGTGCCTTCCTTGGCATCCTCTCCGATGTGATTCACTCGTTAAGTTACTTGAACGCCGCCCTTCTGTTCTCCTCTTGTTGTGTTGCGATGTGAATTTGTTCATAAAAAAAACACTAGGAGGAGATTTCGATCCCACGATATATTGATCTCAATGGCGGATGGTTTCCACCGTCTTACTCCTCCTGGCTTGAACTAGATTAAAGAGAGTCGGTGTAGATTGGAATGCGCTTGAAAAATAGTATGATCAATTGTAGCTTCCACCTTGAACTGAAAAAAACTTGGTCTTTTCTCTTTTTTTTGGGAAAACAAAATGGCACTGTAGCATCGTTGCATAAAATTGGCAAAAGAAAATTTGGTTTTATATATCCGTGTGCTGGTGTGCTTGGCTTCGTTCTTCTGTTCCCCTTTATTTTTGTTATTCGTAGTAACTCAAGAATGCGTGACGTGTTGCAGATGGATTGATCACTTCACCTTGAAAAGGAAAGGACTCACCTTGCCAACAAGACAATGATTCTCAGGGTGATGAAATAGAGACATACTCAGGACCCAGCCTTCCAGAGCCAGAGGTACAAAATAATAATGCAAGACTTACTTGAAGTAAAGTATCACAATTGCTGCTTAAATTGTACTGATAGATGGGCCCGTGCTTGCTAAATTCAAGTTTATGAACATAAACTTTTAAATATACATATATATGTAGTCTCCTATAGACCTAATATGCAGATAAGCTTTACTTTTTCATCCCCAGTTATAAAACATCAAGATCGTCCCATATAGAGCTTGCTCTTAAATATAGTAATGTTGCAACAATTTCCAGATCTCCGATTTAATCATTTGTTTGAATCGGGAGGCTCTAAAGTTACGACCAATGACAAGCACTTGCTGTGAATCTTCATTTTTCCTTCACCTTCCTTTAAACACAGTTCAGAAAAATGGTTGTTTTCTGTATCGGTCAGAATCTGTGAGCCTTAGACGGAATCAATATTTTCTACTTTCCACACAGACCAACAAATGTTATATGTTATGTGCGTCTCAATTATCACCATTGCAGACAATACAATGTGACAATTCATGATGTACGATTGCACTCTTTTATCTGGTATGCTCAATCTATTATCTAGTCATTTCGTTACTGTGGTTTATGCACGTGTGTTGCACTG
This sequence comes from Panicum virgatum, assembly GCF_016808335.1. Taxonomy (NCBI): domain Eukaryota; kingdom Viridiplantae; phylum Streptophyta; class Magnoliopsida; order Poales; family Poaceae; genus Panicum; species Panicum virgatum. The sequence continues at coordinate 47,757 of NW_024376269.1, forward strand.
TACATGTCCAACTGACTCTATTGCATCCAAATTCAGAGAAACCAATATATTTAGGTACTGCATGGCTAATTCAGGTTGTAACATAATTATTTAGTTAAAAATTGAAATTCGTAGTGTCTAATCAGCTCTGCCTACTGAAAGTGTTCTTTAACTATCCACCCAACAACATTTTGTGCAATCATATATAGCACCTGAGTTACAGCTTTTCTCCATGGTAATAATTTGCCTTTTTTACAGTTCTTAAATTGAACTCCTCTCCCATGGTTTGCATGCAGGACATCTGGCATCATGTACATTCTCTGATGAAAATGAGAGATGCTGCCCGAGCTGCTCGTGTGTCTCGTTCCTTAGGAGCGTGAGTATCACAGGGCTCAGCAATGCGAAGAGCTTGGTTGAGTTGACATGCCACGTTCTCAAGAGTATAATCTCACTCGAGTGCTTGACATTGGAGGCCCTCAGAGTTGTTTCAGGTGCTCTGATCCTGCCAACAAATCTGGTAGGTAATAGCTGAGGATATTCTCATGGAAGGTCACAGAGCAGTCATGGCTATCAGAAAGTATATCGAACCTAGGGTCCCCGCCACAGTGAAGCTACATGTTTTGGAGCCATGCAGCTGCCATGCTGTATGAACTTTGAATTTTGATTGATGCCATGTCTATATCATAACTAGTAGGCGTTCAGTTGTGTATGTTTATAAAATTAAACCAGCCATGCAGCGCTTGCACTTGTGGTTTTTTTTTTTGGAGTCACGCTTGCACTTGTGGTGTGATGCTCTCCTGGGCTGGCTTTGGGGGAAATAGTTGAGGAGGCGAATGAATAGATAGTTCTGTTGTTGGGCTCGGGCAGTAGGAAGGAAATGGCGACCACCACTCCATCTCCACCTGCACTCCTCGTCTCCTCCCGCCCCTATCCACACCGCCGCCGCCACTTCCCCGCCGACCCCAAGCCTAACGCGCTGCCCCTCTCGTCTCCTCCCTGCGCACCAGCCCGGCTGCCCCCCTCGTCCCCCTGCCGCGCCGCAGCCGCAATGTCACCGCGGCCTACGGCGGCGACGACGACATCGACAACGAGCAGGACTACGACCGCCTCCTCGCCCCCGTCAAGCCGCCGCCGCCAACTTCGACTTCGCTGCACGGGGAGGAGGGGGACATCGCCATGGCCGCCGCCGACAGCTTCGTCTCCACGCAGGACTCCGCCTCCGACACCGTCGACGAGGACGAGTTCCACAAGATCAGCCTGCTCCACTGCAACTTCCTTATCCGGAAGGTGCCCGACCCCGACGACGACGTCTTCGACTTCAGAGAGGTAATAAGGATCTTCTGTGCGTTCTGTGACAATTGCCTGCAGCATTTCATCAATTTTCCCCTGATGCATGCATTTCATCGAATTTCCAACACGTGCCTGGCGATGCTATCCAAATTTACATGATCATACTAGAAACGAGTCTCTTGAGTCAATTAATTACCCGGAGCTCATTTTTCTGAACATGGCATTTTCCGTGCAACAGATGTATGTCACGCCGCCAGACACTGATATCTACTCCATTCCGAGGGTTCTTGCCCCGATGCCGCAGAAGGTGCCCACTCAATGTTTCAGTCATTTGGTATTTCTGCTCAATCTGAACTGGCCTCACGTGTAACTAAATGTTGGTTTCCTTGTTGCATTTAGTACGTGAGGTGCACGAACAAGGATTTCGGCCGTTACAACGTGACTGAGCCACCAGTTGAGCATTTGCGTGACCCCCTCTACAAGACTCAGGGAAATCATGAAGGTATGCTGACTATTTCATCTGCTCTCTTTAGTATTTTTGCCCCCTGCCACCCCTATTGTGCTTCTTTCTGCTAAAAGGCAAGGTGAACTTGGTAAATGTGCTTTGCAAGTTACTACCTATATTTAGCGCTTATGTTTAAGCTGCTACCCATATTTAGCAATTAGCACCTTCTGAAGCATTCTGCAGTGGTTTTTTTTTTAAATCTTTAGCTTGTTTGTTATCCTAGTGGTCCAAATATTGAATATCCTAAAAATAAAATAGGAATAGATGAACAGTAAAGTGCATAGGTTTCTGTTTTTTACTTCTACAAAAGGCAGTCGTGTTCTTTTATGTGTTATAATTAGCAAGATTGGTAGAAAGTATAGATGGGTGACCTCTCACAACAGAAAATTTTCAGAGTGCTATGAGGGACTAACATGCTGTTGCAGCAGAGAAACAAGATGTATTACAGTCTAAGATTAGAGGATAGCAGCATATGGTTGGGTGGCCCAGCTTACCATACTGAGAACGCACTTCTCCCAGAATATCCTTGTTTCTGAAGAGCCTGGATCTTTTTCATTCCAGTCTTCCAGGTTGTCCAGATCAGTTGAATTAGAGATGTCTGCCTATGATCCTGTATTATCCTGCTTTGCTTACCCTTAATCAGTGAGCTTCTATTTTGGTCAGCTTTAACTTCTAACTCGATTCCACCCTGGAAGTGAAGTGTGGCTGTTGTTAATACATAGCACGTATTAAAGGTTTATTCGTATTGTTTATGTACAACATAGTTTGACACTGGTACATTGCTTCTCCATGTTATGATACAGTAAGAATTTGTGCTTGTGGCCTTGTGATTTTCATATTCAGAATATATGTCTCATGTTGTTTCGTATTGCAGGTTTTCCTAACGAAACACTACAGAAACAGGCGCGCTGATGACCCAGACTTTTTCCTTGATTTTGAGGAGATATATTGACTCGAAAACAAGGTCAATCACAAGAGCGAAAGTTGTGGTAAGATATTCTGCGTCTAGTTCTATATATACGATTCAAACAATACTTCTTTTGACATATTTGGGTTTCACGAGGTGTGTTCTGAAGAATTTTGGAGTTTCTCTCCCTCTGTTTAATGATGTTTGAGATACTTGCACATGACACCAAGTATAAAAAATAAACAAATAAATAAAGGAAGTATATACTTAGGTGAGGTCACTGATATCCATCCATGTTTAACAGGTTAGCGTTCCTGAAGGAAAGAAAAGAGATAGGCGAAACGACCTGCTACTGATACGTGATGGAGGGGAGTCTTTTAGAATAATCGATAAGGTAGTCTGCTTGCTTCTGATATCTATCATTCTGTTTCGTTGAAGCGGGCTCCAATAGTAATTTTGGGTGGCTAATGATATCATCACTGTATGTCTGTATCAGACTAAACGGGACGATGCCACCACTATCATCCAAAGAGAAGAGTGGGCAAAGTCGAGACAAGATGTGGAGAAGCATTTCAGGAAGCTCAGAGATTTCGACTACTCAAATTGGTTCTAAAGAAACAGCTGTTGGATTTGTTGCAGAGAAGAATGGAACTCAGCGATTTTGCTGACTCTCCTGCTGAATGAATAGAGCAGGCTACTGGTGTGATCGAGTGAGAGATGCCATCTTGGAGTAGATAGGTTGTTGTAATATTAGTTGTAGCAAGTAGAATGTGTGCCATATAGGGATCGCTGTATGTAGGCACAAAGATTGAGATCCTGGTGAATGCACTACATGTTGAGTAGCCAAGCGAATGAATATGTAGCAGTTTAGGCTTTTCTTCTGCAGATTTGCACTCCTTTGATAGACCTCAGTTGATCAGGAGTGTGTTTTCAGATCTTCCAATCTTGCTGGAAAACAAAAGGAAATTCTGTGGCTCTTGCCCTTATTGTTTTTTTCTGTTGCAGCAGAGGAGAAAACATGTTAAAACGTGAAAGAAATTCTGCTTATAGAAAAAAACAAGTAAAAAGTAGACGCGTGGGGTGTTGCGAGAATCGAACTCTTCGCGACCTCTCGCACCCGAAGCGAGAATCATACCACTAGACCAAACACCCTGTTTGTTTTGTTGTGGATAATTCTGGATATTAAACCCTATGACCCAAATATGTTTGGAAATTTCTCATACCGCGCAAAATCCTTGCACTATAATAATAATAACAACTATAACTAATATCTAAAACACGACAAAAAATATAAGAGAAAAATTGAGTCATAATCTTTTAGGGTTACAATGCGATACGATACAAGGGGGGATGATGATACTGATATATGGAAGAGGGAGACAGCCATGCTGATACTGATACACAATAGAAGGAGGGCAGAGCAGTAGGGAGGTCGGAGAAGTGGAGAGATGCCCGTGAGAGGCAGGGATCGGAGTTTGGAGGCACCTACAGCTCACGCCCCCACGAGAGCTTGTTGTATGCTTACCATGTATAGCCAACAAAGCACACAAGAACACAATGCAAGCGATCGAATATTAATAATCAATCTTTCTTTTCTTTTCTCCATCCTGCACGCATGCACGCTCTTGGAACTTATCAATCACGACACAAGTAGTGCATATATACGCGCTTGTTTGCGTCACCACGCAATGCAAGCATCTAAAAAAAAGTCTATCTATCTCTACGTGTCTCTCTTCCATCTTATTATTAAACCTTCCCCTCCCCAATGATGATCAGCTACCTAGCTAGTTACTCTCTCCATTTTATACATTTTATTTATTTGTAGCATGCATATATGTATCCCTGTAATTGTTTTTCTCTTCTTATTATTATGTGCATTTTTCTTGATGGCTTACTAGCTACTACTTGATAGCAATACATATATATATTTAGCAAGATATATAATGTATCTAGCTGTTTGATGTCAATTCCTTGATTACCTTTTTGGGTGCCTGAAAGCTACTCCTCCGCCATATTCAAAGCTCCATATATATATATATATATATATATATATATATATATATATATATATATATATATATATATATATATATATATATATATCCATGGTTTAGTGTCTCGGATGATTGTGATTGAAACCGTGTTGACGCAACCTTTGGTCCACACAAAAAGAAATAAAACGACTGCTGTAAAACATTGTACAAATATATTGCTAGGCTGCTAGCTACTTCCCTTAATTTGACCCATCTAATTGAAAATAGCATCGTTGCATCAATTGCTACTAACAAAAAAGAAGGGGAAACAAAAAAATGATCCAGAGGTTCAACAGCTGCAGGTAAATTTTCTTCCGATGCATACTAACAATCAGCAAGCAAGTCAGTAATATATAAGTTTCAGTATGTAATTCAGTAGTAGAGGCTCAGACCCTTTACTAGTTGCGAAAATACAACAAATTAGGCACTACAACTTAAACCCGGCCGATTGATGAGCACACCAAAATAGTACTTAGTAATAACTAAATTGTACAAATCATATCGAACCTTTGTCTTAGGATACTCCAGCACCCACTGTGCATGTCATGTGCGTGCACCCCAATGATGGATCAGTACAAAGTACAGTACCGTCTACTGATTTTCGAGAAAGGGAAAAATAAGGGAGATCATATTTGTCTGCTACTCAGTCGTCCGTGTATATATATATAACTATCCTGAGGAGCTCCTTCCTGACTTCCTCATTATAGACCTGTATTACTTTGGGGAGGTTATTAATAGAGAGAGAGCGAGGGGAGTGTGTCATGTCAGGAAAGAAGAAGAAACTGCAGCTTCTCCGCTCCGTTACCAAGTCGGATGCGGTAATTTCTACTGAACACTGTATTTCTGGTTTATATATATGCGCAGAAGTGGAGAAAGATGTAGGGAAAAAAAAATTCAGTTTCAGTTTGCTGAAAACTCATGTTTCTCTGTGAGCAATGCAGGCAAACAAGACGTCAATCCTGGTAGACGCGTCGAAATACATCAAGGAGCTCAAGGACAAGGTTGAAGAAGCAACCGCTGCTTCAGCAGCTGACAGTAGCAGCTCCGGTTCTGGCAGCGCCGTGGCAGCAACAGTACGCAAATACGTTAATTATGTTGTTGCTTGTCGTACGTTGCAGAGGCAATTGCATACAATTTGTAATCATCTCGCGGTTGATCCATGCACATTATGTACATGTATTATTGTGTTTAATAAGCAGGTGAGCGTCTCATCAGTGGATCTGGATAACATCAGCAACAGTAGCAGTAGCAGGAGAGGCTTCAGGATCAACGTGTCGATGGAAAGGAGCCGACCGGGGTTGCTGGTGTCCGTGCTGGAGGCCTTGGAGGACCTCGGCATCGACGTCCTGGACGCCGACGTCTCCTTCGGCGAAGACACCGCCTTCCGCCTCGAGGCGCTCGGATCAGGTGACGGCCAGCAGCAGGCTGCAAGTGGAAGCGTGGATGCGCAAAAGGTTCGCCAAGCGGTGTTGCAGGCCATCGGCAAATGCATCAACGATGGCGATGCATGAGTAACAGAAGACTCTGAAAGAAACCTGAACATTCCCATTGGTCCTTGAAGCGCAAGCGCAAGCGCAAGCTTGGCCAAGGAATTCATCAAGTTAAAGCTAGTTTTCTGTCGTTCCTCAGAGCATGGTTAATTTCAAAACGAAACACTCTGTGTGTGGAAATGTTTCGATCATCAGTTATGTGGTCACCTGTGTGTTGCAAATTGCAATGGATGTTTCAGAGTTTCAGACATGTTCATGTACACGTATCAGTCACACGATCAAAAGTCAAAACTAATTAAGCAAGAGCTGCTCTACACATCCTCGATCTATGCATGATGGGGATCCGATTTACTAGTTGTCGTCGTCGACATCTTGGCCAGCAGCGCCCGGGTGATCTCCACGCACAGCGCCGCGTTCCTGACGGCGAAGCCTTCGTACTCCGGCGAGAACACCACCTGCTCGGCGTGCTCCAGCACGGTGTCCATGGCGCGCTCCCTGAGCACCGCACTTGAGCTGAGATCGGCCACCTCCAGCGTCCGCAGCGCGTTCCGGGGCTCCACACTCGCCGCCAGCCTCGCCTCGCAGGCCCGCCGCAGGAACGGGACGTCGTACTTGTCGGCGGCGACGAGAAGCGCGTGCAGGTGGCGCTCCGGCAGGTCCTGGTCGAGGGCGCCGGTGTAGAGGAAGGCGAGGAGGAGGGAGAGCTCGGCGTGGGAGAGCTCGGGGAGGGAGAAGGAGTCGCCGGCAGGGGCCTTGCAGTGGTCGTCGGCGGACAGCATGTGCCGGAACACCTCCGACCTGGCGGCCTGCATTGCATTCCATTTCCATTTCCACCAGATGGGAAATTATTTTGATGAATTGGGCTCAACTGGAACTCGTCTTATTATTAGGGCAAAAGTCTATTTTACCTCCTCCAACTATCACCAAAGTTTGGTTTTCCTCCTACAACTATAAAACCGGGTATTTCACCTCCCTCAACTTTTCAAACCGTCCATTTTACCTCCCTCGAGCGGTTTTGAAGGCTGTTTGCTACAGTAACCGTAGTTTTGTCTTTTTCTTTTTTAAAAAAATTTCAGTTGAATCTTTAAAAAATCATAGTAAATCACAAAAAATCATAAAATAGAAAATCCAATTTTTTTGGACTCCACACGAGTAGATATACGCAGTGAATATATTATATGGTGTACTTTAGTATAATTTTTTTACTGTAACTTTAGATATATACTTTTCTATAATTAATTTATAGCTACAGTTTTCGTCGTCCCATTATGGTGAAATTTTTACGGTGAGCTAATCATTATATGATTGAGCTATAGTAAAAATTTTATGATTATTAGATCATGTTTGACTGATCTATAGATTTATCTATATAAACTAGATAAATCTATAGAAAAATCTAGACGAATCTATAGATAAATCTATAGATCAGTCATACATGATCTAATAATCATAAAATTTTTACTATAGCTCAATCATATAATGATTAGGCCACCATAAAAATTTGACCATAATGGGACGACGAAAACTGTAGCTATAAATTAATTATAGAAAAATATATATCTAAAGTTACAGTAAAAAAATTATACTAAAGTATACCATATAATATATTCACTGCGTATATCTACTCGTGTGGAGTCCAACAAAATTAGATTTTCTATTTTATGATTTTTTTGTGATTTACTATGATTTTTCAAATATTCAACTGATTTTTTTAAAAAAGAAAAAGACAAAACTACGGTTACTGTAGCAAACAGCCTTCAAAACCGCTCGAGGGAGGTAAAATGGACGGTTTGAAAAGTTGAGGGAGGTGAAATACCCGGTTTTATAGTTGTAGGAGGAAAACCAAACTTTGGTGATAGTTGGAGGAGGTAAAATAGACTTTTGCCTATTATTAGTAGTAGTACCAGGATGGCTTTGTGGGCTGGAATTGGGGGCCCAGTTCCAGGTTTCACGACGATGTCGGTGTGGATTCCCTCCTTCCACGCCAGCGCGAAGCCGTGCTCAAGGAAGGCGGCTCTCTGCTTTGTCTGATCCTCCCTGTCTCTCATCTCCTTCACCTGCTCCCATGCATCTCTCATTCCCTGCATTCAATCACCACAAAATGAATTGTGCCAGGGCTGAAAACATGGATGGGGCAGAAATAGCACAAGCTGAAAAACAGAGCTGTTCTTTCAACTTTCAAGGATCGACGCTGTTCCAAACTCAACAAAAGTAAAGAATGAAAATCAAGGAGAATCTACTCTGCATGGCAGAGCAGCAGAGGCTAAACTGTTACTGAAGCAAACTTGTGAAGCATCCATTGACATCCGCGTCAATTTAGAAGAAAAACTTTGAAATGAAGCATATGTCGTCCTGCGATTGCGACACGCGGCTAACTAGTAGGAGGCAAACGATGCTATCAAACCGAACGTCAGTGAACCATCACATCTTACAACGAACAAATGGTGGAACCCAATACTAAAATTCAGATTTGCAACAATTCTAGCCTTTAATTACCTTATTAATTGAGCTTCCAAGTCAATCGAGATTCGTCTAAAGTGGAAGCGCATGTACAGTTGAGATAAGAAACATCTGAAACCATAAGGAACAAATTAAGTTAGGAGCTCTTACCTTGTTTGAGCTGTTAAACTTCGATGGCGCGTGGGAGATGGCAGAACCATGGCCGCCATCTTCTTGCTCCTCATCCTTGTTCAGGAAGCTGATGATGGCCTTGGCACCTTCATGGCAAGGAGCACAGATAGCGTTCCTCGGAAGCCTGTACATGGTGGCCATGGGGCTGCAGATGCAGCAATCCATGATTCTGCTACCTCCACTGATTCCTCCTTAATTGCCTTCCTTTGCTTTGCTTCGTCCTCCTCCTCCTCCCTCTGGTTCTGCAACTGCAATGATGCTAACAACAAGCTGTTCTCCATTGCTTTTACGTTGGGCGAGGGTATAAGAATGAAAGGAGGAAGATGCAGCAGGATGGTGTGCTGCTATTTCTTTTTCCAGAACTGGTATGCGGTGGTTGCTGACTGAGACAATCAGGGGAATAAAAACCCTCCTGATTTTCTTAAATGTGCAAGTCATGAATGTAGTCGGTGCATTGACACTCTTTTCGTGTCAGGTACATTGACTAAACTGACCTTTATGTTGTAAAACCTTTAAACAATCTGCTGGGCCACTTCGGGGCTAATGAATGAAATTCAGGTGGGGGATTCTCTCCCCTCCCGGTGACCTTCAAAAAAAAAACTGACCTTGGCCGGGTTTTCTCCATTTTTTTAGCAATACTCCTCCATTTTCAAAAGGAATGATTGTTAGAATAGCAGTACAACAACCAATCATGCAAAGATGTTAGTAGTATTGCAGTTAGACACAGCACAAAGATTTCAATCCCATACCAGAAAGAAGGAAGGTATGGTGCTTAAAGCAAGAGCAGACATTGTCTTTGTGGATTTTCGTTTTATTTAGTGCAAGGTTTGGTACAATTGTCTAATGCTAGAACAGCCTGTGCTAGAACACCGTGTACCTAGAACAGCCTGTTCATTGCACTCTACCGTAGAGGTTAGTCATTGTTCTAACTATGGGGTTTACGGCATAATTAGTGCAAACGAAGATCTTAGCTGGCCCCCCAAAAGTACTCAGCACCGCTAGTAGATTACTGATACCAAAGTTCTAAAATTCATTAGTGTATTTTTAGTGGTACGGTTCCTGTGAGGTTGAAGACTCTGGCTACTCTATAGTATTACTCCAATTAAGTAATGTTTTGCCATAAATTTCTTTATGTAAACGTCTACTCGCAAAATGGAAGTTGAGTTAATGAAGACGGAAGGTCATGGCCGTCTTTTCCTCTCAAGGTATAAGTAGGTATGAGACTTAAATTCAGACAAAAGGATGATTACATGATTATAAGATGAATGGAGAGAATCATGCACCAGATGGTTGAGAGGGACTTTGTAACCTGCTAATTAAAAGAGACTTGTTTGGGGTAACTGAAAGGGAAGATGCGGACGTTTGGAGACTTGCAGGGTGGCACGCTTAGGCTATGCTGCGTTAACAAGCTAACCACTAGCCTCCCACTCACCCGACATCATGTAGGGCCCCAGCTAGCTCTTTTTAAGTCATGCTAGCATACCCACAAGAAAATATATGAATATACTAGTGTCATAGGGAAAAAAGGTATGTTTTTTAAATTAATCCCAAGTATCATTGCAGAAAAAACATGTCATCACGACTAGCTTGGCATGCCAGTTAGTGTAACAATTAGTGTCCCAGGAAAGGGATACATGTAGTATAAAGGGGGATGCCAGTCATAAAGTTATACCTGTTTGATAAAGGGCTAAAGTCCAATATATATAAAATATAATTCCAACAATTTTAGGATTTTACGTGTCAATACAATTAGCTGATTTTTTTATTGTAGTCTTGCTGGTGTGAAAAACTCTGATTGATGGATGATGTTGCAGAGTTTGCATGCAGTCCTGGATGGGATGACCCCATATGATCTACTACTGTACAAGCTTTTGTGATGATCGTGTATGTCTGCATCAGATTAATGCAATACATACAGTGTGAGTGTATTTTTCCTTTGTATATAATCCCTACGATTTGAGGATTTGTTGGGTTGGTTATTAGCACATAATAGTCGTATCATACGTTGCGTGGCAATACAATTAGCTGATTGTTCTATTTGCAGTCTTGCTGACAGGGTGTGAAAAACTAGTGTGACGGATATGGTGTTGCAGAGTTTGCATGCATGCCTGGAAGGGATGGCTCCATATTATATGACCTACTACTGTACATACTTTTTGTGCGGCTTGTGTATGTCTGCATCAGATTAATGCAATACATACATACATACAGTGTATTTTCCTTTGTGATTCGGTCACGTTGAGTCAGTACTCTGCTTCAGGAGCAATCAAAAAAAAAAAAACTCTGCTTCAGGTCCATAACTGGGTCATCAGAGCAGAGCAGAGCACAACAGGCCTTAGCTCACGCGGGCTGACTCACGTGCAGTGCTTATGGACCATGGACCAATATTTTTTTTTTGAAGTAAAGCATGGCCCAATGTTGTGTGTGCGTGTATCGGGCCATATCATAGGCTTTGGGCCAGCCACCAGATGAAGAGAAGAGGAGTGTCAGAATTCAAGATGGCAACGGGTATGCAGTGGCCACCCGTATCCGTACCCGTACCCGCTTGGGTTAAATTTTACCCATCAGGTTACCCGCACCCGCACACGGGTAGAAAAATACTTCATACCCGTACCCAGCGGGTTGTACCCAACGGATAATCCACACCCGAAAACATACCGACATTCACATGAAAATTTAAGCCATTCCAAACTTCATTCACATGGTTACAAGTCACTAATCCACCATGAATTAAAGAAAGACCACACATGTTACAAGTTTCCAAATGCAATTAATAGATAAGACATCAAAAAGCTTCGACTAGGCTTGAGCTTGGACTATGTCGGACCAGTTGGTCACGGCAGTCCGGCGGCACCCCGCAGGTCGTGGGTTCGATCCCTGGTCGGGAAGAATTTCCGCCTGCGGGTAAAAAAACCCCCTCGTCTGCCTCATGTTCAAAGCACTGTGGAGCCCGGCCTAACTCACAAGGCGACGAGCCCCCGTGTACGGGTGGGACAGGGGTTCGGGGGTTTTCTTGGCCTGTTGTGAGAAGGTCATTCTACCTCTCAAACAATGTCGTGGGGGCGGTCTTACCCCCCGCAGGTCAAGTTTTTGACTATGATGTGCGGGGCGCCGGGGACGGAAGCTCCAAATCCAGCCTAGAGCGCAGCCTAGAGCGCTGTGGTGGGGCCGTGGGGGCATGCGGCCTGCGGCGGCTGGGATAGGCGGCTGTGGGGCTGTAGGGGGAACCTCGTGCTAGTAGATCTCGGCCTGCGCTCTGAGGGGCTGGGCGAGCGCTCGCTCAGTCGCTCGACCGCGCGACGGCCACGACGCGACCCCGCGATGGGAGGGGAGGGGCGCCGGAGTTTGGGATGGGAGGGGCTAAGGGGGCGCCGGAGTTGGGAGGGGAGAAGGACGACGGCGGAGGCGGCGACCCGGGACGCGAGGCGAGGGGCGTGGGCCGAGGGGGCGTCGCGGTTTGAATCGCAGCCTCGCTGCCTCCAGGTTGAGGTGCGGCGGCGGCTAGGAAGTGGAGTGGGGTGAGGGAGAGGAATATGGTTAGGGTTTAGAAGGGTTCACAATATATAACTAGGCTGATTTAATTGGATTAGGCCAAATTTATGGGCCATATGGGCTAACATATATTAGAGATTTAGGCTAGTTTAGTTTCTTTCTGCGGGTATTTTTTACCCGCACGTAGGCGGGTATGGGTAGTATGCATCCGTACCCGTACCCGCGTACCCGATGGGTAAGAAATTTTGCCCAATAACGTACCCACGGATAGAAAACTTATTTCATACCCGCCTTCTTATCAAGTAAAACCCATCGGGTAATTGAGTTTCAAGTACCCATTGCCATCTTGAGTCAGAATGTCGCCATATACATCAAATGGTTCTAGCTGGTAGTACAGGGGAAGAACCGAAGAAGGCAGCAGCTTGTTGCATTGCTTCAGCTTCAAACCATGGAAAGAGAAGTGCTAACCTGCCTACATACATAACCAGCTGCCCATACATACAAGTATCTCTGCTCGATGGAGTCGTCTTGTCGTCTCCGGCTCCGGCAGCTCCGGCGAAACAGAAGAAAACCGTGGGCCAGCCAGCCGGGCATGATGTGGATGGATAATGTTAAGTAAACGAAACCATGGGCGAGGCTTCTTAGCTGGATGGATTAGGACAAATAATTAACTCGCCACGTCATGGATGCCCAATTATTGCTGCAACTAGTACTAGTTTATTCCCCCCATTCCTTGTCTTGTTCATCGATCGGCTGCCTTGCAACCGATCGAGGAAAGGCAAGTTTACCAGCTCCAGCGCTCGTTCTCGTTGCCGTCGGCGTCGGTGGCCGGCGGCAGGTGCGCGTAGAAGTCGAGGTCCATCTTGTCGGCGTTGGCGCTGCTCTTGGTCTTGGTGTAGTAGTGCATGGCGGCGGCTCCCCCGAGCACGGCGAGGGTGAGAGCCTGAGCGTGCATCCTGGCGTGGATGAGGCGGAGGCTCGTCGCCCGCTGCGGCGCCCTCCGGCGGCTGTACGCCACCGAGGCGCCCACCGCCGCAGCCCACACGCCTCCTGCACGCATCGACCGATAGATAGATCAGTGTACGAAGGGAGAGGATCATATGCATATCGGAGAAGATTAACTGATTAATTAAGCAAGCAAAGCAAGAGGGGATGGGTGAGCGTACCGATTGTTGCGAGCTTGTGTTCCTCCACCCAGGACTGCACCGACGAGCTCATCCTCTCCATCTTTGATTCCATGGATGATCTGCTGCCTGCTGCCGATGGCAAGGAGTTGTGTTTTGGATTTGGTGATGAAGGAACGAAAGGGAGTGCTGGATCTGGATGGAATTGGTGAGAGTGTGTGTTTGGTCAGATACGATACTTATAGGAAGGGAGGAGGTCACGAGTGGAGTGCTTGTGCCCACTGGTTTGTGTTGTGCTCACCTCACATAAAGCAAATCAGAAACCAGGGACAGCCTTCAGTTTCTCTGCTGCTGCTGGTTTACTTGGCTTCTCCTTGTGGCCGGCCACCCAAGGTTTGAGGCCAAAAAATAAAAATAAAAAGAGTTGCCTTGGCCAGACACAGACACAGACATCTGGGCCATGCTCCTCTGTCCCTTACTTCATGACACATCACCAACCATGTTAGCCACATGGGCCTGGCTACAGCCGTGGGTTAATGGCCCATCCAAAATATCAACGGTAAGTCAAATGCCCAATCAGACACAAAAGTAGGCCCACCACAATCTGCAAAGTGAAGCCCGGTCCGTCTACCTCCAATCTTTCTTCCCTTCAGAAGGAGAAAGCTAGAAGAGACCTTCCTTTCCCTTCCTGAAATCCGGAATCCTCTCCCTCCCGACCTCCTCCGCTTCACTCACCACCATCGGAATCAATCCCAATGAGGCACCCCACCACCACCACCACCAGCACCGCCACGCCACAGGGCTTGCCGGCCCTGGTGCCGCTCTCCAGCCCCAAGTTCAAGCGGCAGTGGAAGGCGGCAGTGCCGCTCAGCGACGTCACCAACCTCCTCCTCCCCAAGACCCCGACCCCCATCAAACCCACAAGGACAAGGACTGGACTCTTCCCCCTCCCCATGCCCTCCGACACCTCCTCCACCTACTCCTCCACCGCATCGGTCACGCCCGCGCCCAACCCTTCGCCCGCTGCCAGTGAGTCAGCCTCCTCCCATTTGTGCTCGACCTCGCTGCTACTGCTGCTTCTGTTGGCGGCGTCTTCCATCCCCATTGGGGCTGGGAATTTCTGATACTGCTCCTGATTCTTGCGCAGTCATCGAGGAGGAGCGCAGTGCTGCAGTTAAGATTAAATCCCCCATCTCCACGGTTTACGCGAGGCGCGGGGCCACCACTGAGACTCAAGGGAGGAGGACGACGAGGAACACACCACCCCCAATCGCGGCATCTTGGCTCCGTCCATCCCGTCCCAATCGCCGCTGGTCGCCGGAGGGATTCATACCCTTTCTTTCTTTTCTCAACTTAGAGGATTTCTGCGTAGTTAATGGGCCACGGCCCAGATAATCTTAGAAGGCCCAACAACACCCAAAGATGACTAGAGTGTTTTCTCCGCATTTCTGCATATGGATTCGATTCAATTTGATTGCACTCTATGGTGCTTGCTTGAGTAGCTTACTTAATATGAGAGCCTCTACTTTGGTTTCGAAACTGTTTGGCTGCATGGTTGGAGATTGTGTTGTGGCTGCTGCATTCAGCATGCAACTAGCCAATCGGCAGCTGCAGCCAGCTGGTTTGCTGAGCAACCGAACGGTGTCATCATTTTTTACGGCTTACTTTATTAATAAAAGTTTTTCAAAAACAATTTAAATTTGAAGATATTTGTATAAACTTTTTGAATAAGATGATTAGTCAAATTTGAAGTAAAAAAATCAAATGGATTATAATTTGAAATGGAGGGAGTAGAAGCTATCTTTTTGAAAGCGTCTCTGTTGTCAACTGTTGATTGTCCCGTGATTGTCGCTGAGTTTTGGCTTTGACAAGTTTGCTTAATTATTGACTACACATGAGAGTGTAGTCGATCAGCAAATAAATTAAAGGCTGGTCGGTTGGCGTCAAAAATGTGTCAAAAGTCACACTATACGTACAGCTGCATGCCATATACATAAACTAAAGGGTTAATTGGATTCATGCCATTATAATTTTCCGAGTTCACTGATCTACCATTACAATTCACCTATTTCGAACCGTGGCATTACAATTTCCTATCTCTTCCAAATATACCACTACATACCCCTTCGACCTGTTTTTTAAAATTTGTGGACCAAAATACCCTTGACCTTCTTCTTCCTCTCATCCCTTCTCTCTCTTTCCTCTCTCTCCATGGTAGGATATGCCGGCACCGCCCCTGCCCCCCGGGCTCATGCCCCTCGCCGACCGGCTGATGCTGCTGCTGGACCGGGCGGCGGGCGCGCAGAGCAGCTCGACGTGGGACAGATGACGTGGGAAGGCCGTGCAGCAGCGGCGCACTATTTTCCCTGTTCGGCTGGGCCAATCAGCCAGCTCCAGCTGCAGTTGCTGCTGGGCGCTCCCCTCACAAAAGTACTGTTGCTACAGTACGTAACAGCCAACTCCAGCCGGCTGATTGGCCCAGCCGAACAGGGTGATTATTATTGGTTGGCGTCGAGGACGGGCACGGCCGGGCGTCGTGCGGAGCGAGGCCGCGATGCTGCTGCGGCAGCGGAATCAGGCGGATCGGCTTCCTGTCCGGCGGAATCGACGAAATTATCAGAGCATCTCATAAATGGATTGGTGACCGCGCCAAGCTCGATTTGATGTCCAAATCGACAATAATGCCTGACAGCTTTATCGATTTGAGGTTGCTATGGTGCAGGGCTTCACGAGCACCTGGTCCCGTAGGCGTAGGCAAGGAATCCCAGCTCGCCGCGAGCCCCCTGTGCCGACCGGCTGATGCTGTTGCTGTGCGGCGGCTGCTGCTGGACCGGGCAGCGGGCGCACAGAGCAGCTCGGCGTCGCCGGCGACGGCGCGGACCTTGCCTACCTCCACGCCCGCGGCATCATCCAGCGGAGGATGGAAGGGCGGCGGCAGCGATGCATGAGCATGATCAGGGCGGCGGCGGTGGCCATCGGAAGAAGTGGATTGGGGAAGAAAGGGAAGAAGAAGCTGGCGGCCGGCCGGACTGTCTCCTCGGGCCCCGCCCCAGGCCCCTAGCAGCCGTCACCGCCGCACAGCAGTAGCAGCAGCAGTCGGTCGGCGAGGGGCATAGGCCCAGGGGCGGGAGCGCTGGCCAGGGGCGCGGAGCAGCGGATGCTGGTGGCGGCCCCGACATTGTCTGCCGATGGGGGGGGGGGGATCTGCTTGGGCCATGGAGAAGGAGGCAGGAAGGAGAAGAGAGAGGAGTGAGAGGAGGAAGAAGACGAGGGTATTTTGGTCCACAAATTTTCAGAAACACGTCGAAGGGATACGTAGTGGTATGTTTGGAAGAAATGTGAAATTGTAATGACACGGTTCGAAATAGGTGAATTGTAATGACAGATCAATGAACTTGGAAAATTGTAATGGCATGGATCCAATTAACCCTAAACTAAACTAGTCCGCACTCACAGAGGTTAGGGGACTTTTGTATATACACCCTCCTAACCTCTTTGAGTGCGGGCTAGCTTAGCGTGACTTTGAAGCCAAATTACCTGCTCAGACTGGGACTGTTGACCCCTGGCCACGTACATTATTGCTGCGACTGAACAAAAAAATGGAGATTACTAACGCATTGCATGACGACTTTAGAGAAACAGAGCATGCAGGTAAAGTTGAAGGGAGAGAATCTGTAGCTGACTAGTCACTGCCCCACATGTTTCACCAAGGTCCATATGACCATATGCAAGGCTGCTAGAGCAGGGCAGCAGGAGAAAATTTTTGTCTGAAAATAATCGGATGCTCTAGTTTAAGAGGAAGAGGGGGTGAATTAGGCAACTTAAAAACCTTAACATATGGCTCTAACTAATTTGTACAATACTTAAACTAAAACAAACTATTTAGATGTGCAACTATGGTTCACCTTAGTGTGAAACCCTCATCCCAAAAGAATTTAGCAACATATAGCCAATCCTATCAAGAGAGTACTCTAAAAAAGTAAAGGCACAAAGATTGCAATATGAAATACGGAAATTTAAAGGAGGGATGAGAGGAAGCAAACTCTTGACGCAAGGATGTATCCTGTGGTTCGGATTGCCACCAAGGCGTCTCTACATCCACGTTGTTGAAGCACTCACGAAGAGTATCGCTTCCCGACAATCAAGTCTCTTCCGTGAACACAATCACGGTCACCTTGATCTCGATCTTCAATAAGGGAGATTGCCCACGAAGGAGGGGTCTCCGTCCCCCGCACAAGATTGTCGACGCCGCTCCACACCAAGCCGGAGGGTCGTTGACGTGCCGGCGAGCCATCAATGCTCCAATGAGGCCGGCGCACCGAGATACAAGTTTGGTTCACTCTAAAACCACAACACAAGGATTTAAACCTTACTTGATCACTCACTCAAGAGCTAACCTAGCACTAACACTCATAAAGCTTGTGCTAAGGACTAAGGATTTAATCTCTATGCTCTTGGATGGCTTGGAGATGTTCTTGGATGTGTGTGTGATGTCTTGGGACTCCAGCAAACTCAAAATGGCCGGGGTGAGGCATATATATATGCCACCAACTCAAGGGAGCCGTTACTAGCCGTTGGCCAGTTTTCTGCGTAGGCATCGGAACTTCCGGTGCTAAAGACATCGGTTCTTCCGGTCACTCACAGACTGAAACTAGCCATTGCTTCACTGATACAGCTGCAGCAACTCTAGGGACCGTCGGTTAAACCGATGCTTAGGTGTCAGTTCTTTCGGTGACACTTGATCTTCACGTAGCCATTGCACTCTTCCTTTCTTGCTGACGTCATTGCACCGACGCTATGCTCCGATGCACCGTCGGTTCAACCAGTGCTGAAGACTTGACTTCTGCGCGCTTGACATCGTATCTGGACAATAGTACATTGAATGCACCGATGTCTCTGAGTGACCCGTCAGTTCAACCGGTGCTATTGAGTTTTCCTAAGCACGTCCAATTACACCGATGCCTGGGGCATCGGTTCTTCCGACAACCATCGGATGTTCCGATGGTGTGGTATCAGTTAAACCGATGCGGCTGAAACTGCATCTTCTCGTCCCATTCGTCGTGGCAATCATTTGGATCCTTGAAATATATTCTATCTCTGGATTTCCACTATACTTTGGCATCTCTACGACTGATTAGATTTGTCATCTTGATGGTGGATTGGACTTGACGTCTCGACGATAGATTGGACATTGTGTCTTGACGATGAATTAGACGTGTTAACTCATATCCATAGGACCTAATAACTCCTACAAGTGTGATCTCACAAACTCATTAGTCCCATTGATTATGTTGTCACTCAATCACCAAAATCACAAACGATGACCTAGGTGGGGCCATGTTCCTTACATTGTCCCTATCAAGCTTCTTCCAGTTCCAGAGCAGGGCAGCATCAAGCTTGACCGTGCGTTTGGAAATTGCCAGAACGCTAATCCAAGGTGATGACAGAAACTAATAGGATACATGCATAATGGTGCGTGTTGTCTCATGCATAACAGAGGGCCGCGCGTCATCAGTTTACCAAAAAAATAAAAAAAATAAATTACATCCAGATGGACTACTGACGATAGCACGGTATAACAGAACCTTGTCGACCAGCATCAGTTTGGTTTGTTGATCCTTCCAAAAGGTCCAAGTATTCCCATTCACCAGAACCCAACAACTCATACCAGAAACCCAAAGTCGCAGGCGGCCTGCCGGCTGGCAATCAGCGACCATTTAATTTGGAGCCTTCGCATCCTTCGAATTCCCTTGAATTAGAAGCAAGAAGAAGACAGAGACATCATCAAGTCTAGAATAATGCCCAAACGAAAAGGACCATGCACGATTCCAAGATCAGACGGGGGTTAT
Organism: Panicum virgatum; assembly: GCF_016808335.1. Taxonomy (NCBI): domain Eukaryota; kingdom Viridiplantae; phylum Streptophyta; class Magnoliopsida; order Poales; family Poaceae; genus Panicum; species Panicum virgatum. The sequence continues at coordinate 67,057 of NW_024376269.1, forward strand.
TGGTCTGGTGAACAGCGAAACCTTCGTACCTAGTTACTTTATTATCATATATATTTTTTTGACCAACAATGACAAGCAAATACTATTTCAATGACATACAGTAGCAGATAGTTCTGGTACAGGGTTAGGTATGCATGCATCCTACAAACTTCACAGGGTTGAACTGCTCTGAAAATGCGGATCTATATGCTTTTCCTAGCTATTCCAAACAACTTAACCTTTTTTTTTGAAGAAAAAAACAACTTAACTTTGAAGCAAGTCATTCTGAGGATGGAGACTGTTGAGTCTGTGGCGAACATAGGGAGATAACTACACTGCATGACGACTTTAGAGAAAGCAGAGCATGCATATGCATGGGACATAGCATATTTTATCGTACAAAACGCGGTAGACACATGCAGGGTACCATATTTTTAAAGTTGAAAGGGGACTTTATAGTTGAATGAATAGTGGGTCAGTGCCACACAAAATTGACCATGGCCGATGCATGTCTGCAGCATGAATGAATTGTATGATGTGGATGCCCAGAACCATTCCATTTGCAGCAGTCAGATTAACTTTATTGCAGGATCTATCGGTGAAACTAACCTTTACTATCAGAGATGTTGTCACCAACCAAGTAGGCGTGGATTCAGAACATATTACATAGTAGACAGCAAGTAGCTGCAGAGCGTGTCGGCCGGCCTGCAGCTTGATTGTATACTACTAGTACTAGTACTAGAGAGGTCCAAGTGTTCCCACTCAGCAAGCAGTCAGTGGTGTTCAGGGGATGCATGGGATAGTGCCCAAAGTCGCACAGAGCAGGCGGCGGCCGGCCTACTTGGCAAGGCAATCAGGACTTGCCTTGCCTCGACTCCACAACAACAGTGGCCATGGTCTGAAACGCGTGATTCCTGCGCGACCAACACGCTTGCCTTGCCTGGCCTGCCTTTGTAATTGGTCCACTGCTTTCTTTTTTCAACTCAAAGTCCAACTTCATTTACATAATCATGCACGCATGATTTAAATAATCGAATCAATCAATCATATATTATATATATGCTTTAGTCGTAGTACGATACTGTTGTAGTCTAAACATACAAACCGACTCCAGGTGTTATATTAGTTTATTTTCTCTACTATAAATATCCGTCAGTGTCGTCCAGGCTATCCAGCTCCAGGCAGCAGCTACCACTCTGCTAGCTCTTCCTGCATCTTGTTAATTAGCAGCTAATAGCTCACCCTCAAGCAAGAGGCTTAGACGAAGATCGCCATGGCTGCTCGTGCATCAGCAGCAGCTGCAAGATGCATCGCTCTCCTCCTGATACTGCTCGCCGGCACCTCGTCGGCGCAGCTCTCCAGCAGCTTCTACTCCAGCTCCTGCCCCGGCTTGTACAGCGCCGTCAAGTCGGTGGTGCAGTCCGCCATCGCCAGGGAGAAGCGCATGGCCGCCTCCATCGTGCGCCTCTTCTTCCACGACTGCTTCGTCCAAGTACTTACTAATACTACTAATAAATATATGATCAATATTTACTCACTCAAAAGTCAAAACTACTTGCTGATCATCATGAACTTGATCAGATCACCTATTTATTCTTAATTATTGTCTGCAATTTTCATTATTCTCTGCAGGGCTGCGACGCGTCGTTGCTACTGGACGACACGGCCAGCTTCCAAGGCGAGAAGATGGCCAAGCCCAACAACGGCTCCGTGAGAGGCTTCGAGGTGATCGACGCCATCAAGTCCGCCGTCGAGAAGGCCTGCCCTGGCGTCGTCTCCTGCGCCGACATCCTCGCCATCGCCGCCAGGGACAGCGTCGTAATCGTAAGCTAGTCGCCCCTGCAGTCAAGAACTGATGCGGATCAGCAATTTAATTAACACTACTGATCGATCGATCGATAAATATATATATACATGCAGCTTGGGGGGCCGACCTGGAACGTCAAGCTTGGGAGGAGGGACTCGACGGCGGCGAGCTTCAGCGGCGCCAACAACAACATCCCACCACCGACGTCAGGCCTCGCCAACCTGACCTCCCTCTTCGCCGCGCAGGGGCTTTCCCAAAAAGACATGGTCGCGCTCTCTGGTAACGTCAGACTACACATTTTCCTATCTTCGTAAACATCTCCTGAAAAAAAAGTTGCACTAATTGCTACTTTGCTAGCTATGGACTTACGTATCTTTTTGGGGGAAAAAATCAACTATGGTGTAGAGTGGGAGAATAAAGAACCACTCCACACTTTGCTTCTCGATAAAGTTAGCTTTAGTGATTAGATGAACAATACAACTGGTAGACACTATCGCAAACGGAATTGACAGAGAAAGGTTTTGACTTTAACCTTCTTCACATACTTCTCTAGTAGTATATACGACATACGAGTCGTGCATGACAGGATCATTTACCCTATTGGTGATTGGTGAATTGACCAGATAATGAAGCTTCCATTATTAATTGTCGATTATTACTAACACATAACACACGTCTAGAACGAGAGAGAGTTGGTATAGGTATGGATGGAATGACAAAAAGTTGGTAAATTAAAGGTGACAGCGATGCCACACATATGCTGTCGCCTGTCGGCATGGGTTTGTAAGGAAAGGAAGTTTGTGTGTACAGCTTTATGCTTTTGCATGTTATAAACCTGGCCATAGTACGTAGCAACTTCAACGAACAGTGCCTGTCTAATTGAAAGATCAATCAACCATCAGATATGCAAGCATAAAGTCAATATAATCATCGGTCGACATCTTCCAGATCAGCTAGATAGCAATCAAGTTAGTTGCAACCACACACATTGTTCCCTTTGGATTATTGCTAGAATCGAATATTTTTTTCTTTCTTAATTATCTATTTGCAGAATCAAGAACAACTGTTTTTTAAAAAAATATTTATGTTATAAACGGGTCATTTGATTAAGTAGTAGAGTGATCCCTGCATCTTCTTTGCAAAATAATAAATAAATAGGTCAACCATTCACTTCTTTCATTTTAAATACTAGTTTAAAATAATGAATTATTTTCTTATTGCATCTTGATTAATGAACCCTTAATTTTGCCAGGTGCTCACACCATAGGTCTAGCACGTTGCACCAACTTCAGAGCCCACATATACAATGAAACCGACATCGATGGTACCTTTGCAAGGACAAGGCAATCAGGTTGCCCTAGCACCTCAGGTACAGGTGACAACAACTTGGCACCTTTGGACCTTCAAACCCCGACTGTATTTGAGAACAACTACTACAAGAACCTTGTTAGCAAGAAGGGACTTCTGCACTCTGATCAGGAGCTCTTCAATGGTGGAGCCACCGACGCACAAGTCCAATCGTATGTTAGTAGCCAAAGCACATTTTTCGCAGATTTTGTGACAGGCATGATTAAGATGGGTGACATTACACCTTTGACGGGTTCTAAAGGGGAGATAAGGAAGAACTGCAGAAGGATCAACTAGAGAAGATGGAATGTGAATTAGGTTTGAGGCTTTTTCTTCGGTACTCACATTCAACAGCTTTAATTTGTACCCTTTCTAAATTTTCATTCAAAAATTGTAAAATCATCATGGTGTGTCAATGTGTTCACATGTTGGTTCATTTAAATAAGAATGCATGTATCAATTGTTTCCTACATCATCTCTTTTATTGTGTCTAATATAACTTGCATGAGATAATATAATGTATCACTTGTGATGTCAAGGTAAGCACGCCTCCTTCCATGCATGTTTGTCCTCCCTCTCAACACAGGATCTATCGATCCGACTTAATTTGACCAAAGCCAACTATGAGCCTATTTATCTACCTAATTTTTTGTTGGGAACAAACTGAATAAGCAACGCGGCTATACATATTGGGTTGATACTAGAACTGGTTAGGTCAGCGTGCTATATTCAGATGCGCACAAATGGTGGAGCATGAAGCAAAACATGTGTGTGGGGGGGGGGGGGGGGGGGGGAGGGGGGGGGGGGCAGGGGTGAAACTAGAGCTGAATCGAGAGGGGTGCTCTGTCTATGATTTTGCTACTAGCTCTTTGATTTATGAAGTGAAAATTTGATGATTAGCATTGAGCTTTCGTTTCGGCGTGGGTGCCCGGGCACCCCCCCCGAGACAATGTAGCTCCGCCCCTGGGTGGGGGAGGGGGTGGAGGAGGAGGAGGATGTTCCAGTGCTCCAGGTCTACAGTGCTCCCGTCCACTAGGGCAGTTGCATCCCTTCGATGCATCTTGGACGATTTAGATGGAATGAATTATTATTGGACTGTGCTCAATTCATTGAAAATATAGAGGTTAAAATGCAAAATGTGCATCAGGTTACAGTATTGCATCTGCACCCTGACTGGGATCGGAGCAAGCTATGCTGGAAGTACATACCCTTTTGTAGCTCATCATGTGGTTAACGTGCTTGTAGCTTATGGGCTAATGTGTTTGTGGTGGCTACTGGCCTGAATTAACTGGACTTCAGCATGAGGTTTAAGAAATTTTTGCGAGGCGCAAGGGGGGGATCGAAGCCCAGTATGATCCATATAGGGTTCTGCCACTGGATATGTGGTCGCAACATCATCTCCACGTGTTGCTTGATGTATTGGCTTATGTGTGGCCACCAGCTAGATCAAATAGTAGTGTAATATATTGAAATGATTGGTTTCATATATATGGCTAGTTCATCGAACACATTGTTTTAAATTTTATTTGGCTAGGTTCATATATGCAGACATCTCAAAATTGAAATCATCATGCACTGTTGCCTGGTTCGCCATAGTACAGAATTACGAACACTGAGATATAATTGATGATGTTCTTTGTAAGAGGAATTAATTAACACAGAAACACCAGGATTCTTTCCAACAATAACGATCTTAGACCGGCCGGTGACTATAGCTTGCTGGAAGTACATACCCTTTTGATTAGCTTCGAGCATAGTTTTTTTTTATATACTCTCTGAGCCTAGGTTGTTTCCAGTCTGCCAAACACCCAACAATTGAGGTGGAATAAAGTCGCCAAATTCGGCACGTAGCATTAAACTCATTTTGACTTCGTGACCTTACTATATGTATAGAGGTCTGTCTAGCTAACTATTTCAGTCATCATCAGTCACAAGGTTATCAGGCAAACTGTTCTCCGTCTACCTTCTCCCATCGTTGTCGCGTTGAAAAATTTCGCTTGTTGGCCTGCTTGCTTGTTTCATTCATGTGATGATTTGTGTTTTTTTTTTGGCAAATTTGTTCCTGTTTGGATGGAGCCGAATTATTAGTCCGAATTGGACTGTGATTTGTGGTGAGCAGAGCAAGGGTAGGGGTAACATGAGCAGAGCAAGGGTAAGGGGGCAGGGGTAATATGGCCTTTGTGCAGCTAGCTGTATTAATAATATTTAGTCCCTCCATCCAAACAGGGTAAACAGGGTAGGGATTAAACTTTAATCCAGGGACTAAAGGTATGCAAAGGTGTTGGCACGCAACTCTCAGCAAAGGATCGGTAGCCCATATACTACAGGCTGCAGCTAGCAGAAACAGGTAACTAATAAGACTTAAAAAGGGCAGGCAAGGCTTTACCAAACCGTGTTGTGTTTTTTTTTTTGAGATAACCAAACCGTGTTGTGTGGTCTTGCTCTTTTTTGCCTTGACACGAACTGCAGGCAGGCCCAAGCGTTCCCATTAACCAAACTAAAGCAGATCGAGAGCTGATGAGCTCCATGCATGCTGTCCTAAACTTTCCTAATAAATTAAACTAAGTATAGACTTCATAGAGAGATGCTGCTGGCCGGGGAACCCCGTCAATCAAGCAGGCCTCAACAAACTCTTTCGTAGCTCCTTCAATGCAGTCATGTACCATTGACTCTCTAGTAGCTAGACACTACATACCAAACTCTCGAATTCAATATTATTACACACATCTTGTGTGAAAACGTGGCTGTGATTCTGGCCGGCCTGTTGCATAATGCTGTTGGGCAATAATTATTTATGCAAGCACGCCGTACCCTTGATTGGCGGATGATCGGTCGATTGATTGCTTTATTTTCAACTCAAAGTCCAACAGAGTAGGTGATCGAGTACAATACTATGTTTTTTATGCATGCATGGAGTGTTTATATTCTACTCCTATGTAGCGCTAGCTAGCTAGCTAGCTTCATTCTGCTGCAAACAAAGACCAGGGCTCTCGATCGGCTGGCTATAAATATCAATGCATGTTCCCCAGATTATCTGACAAGAAGCACACTGCCCTGCTGCACGCAGACAGCACTTGCACACAAAGACAGATCACCAGATCGAGATCGAATAGCTAGCTAGGAATACATATATCATCCATTACATTATTGATCGATAGATCATGGCTGCTCGAGCCGCATCATCAGCTGCAAGATGCGGCAGCGGCGCCGTCGCTGTCCTGATCTTGATGCTGCTGGCCGGCGGCGTGCCCAGCCCCGGCGTGTACGACGCCGTCAAGTCGGTGATGCAGGCCGCCATCGCCAGGGAGCAGCGCATGGGCGCCTCCATCCTCCGCCTCTTCTTCCACGACTGCTTCGTCCAACACGGCCAGCTTCCAGGGCGAGAAGATGGCCAAGCCCAACAACGCCTCCGTGAGAGGCTTCGAGGTGATCGACGCCATCAAGTCCGCTGTCGAGAAGGTGTGCCCCGGCGTCGTCTCCTGCGCTGACATCCTCGCCATTGCAGCCAGGGACAGCGTAGTCATCGTAAGCTAGTCCGATCCTCCACTTGAAGAAATAACATAATTAAAATGGAACTGAATTATATTAATTGAACCAGCAAGCTAGGCTTGTAATTAATTAATATATATGCAGCTGGGCGGGCCGAGCTGGGACGTCAAGGTTGGGAGGAGGGACTCGACGACGGCGAGCTTCAGCGGCGCCAACAACAACATCCCGCCGCCGCCGTCGGGCCTGGCGAACCTCACCTCACTCTTCGCCGCGCAGGGGCTCTCCCAGAAGGACATGGTCGCGCTCTCCGGTGTGTGTTATTATATACGTATATATAAGTCCCTAGTCCTCCATTCATGTTCACCAAAAAAATGCTTAAAACTTTATGTGATAAATTAAGTTTGTAATTCTATATTCTGGATCATCATCAATGCTTAAAAAGAATGCTAAAATTCTAACCACAGAATATTATTTCTTATGTGTTTCTTTGCCTAATTTGTCAGGAGCTCACACCATTGGCCTAGCACGTTGTACCAACTTTAGGGCCCACGTCTACAATGACACCAACATCGATGGTGCCTTTGCAAGAAGAAGGCAATCAGGTTGTCCTCCAACCTCAGGTTCAGGTGACAACAATTTGGCGTCCTTGGACCTTCAAACCCCAACCGTATTTGAGAACAACTACTACAAGAATCTTGTTTGCAAGAAGGGGCTTGTACACTCTGACCAGGAGCTCTTCAATGGTGGATCCACCGATGCTCAAGTCCAATCATATGTTAGTAACCAGAGCGCATTTTTCGCTGACTTTTTGACTGGCATGATCAAGATGGGTGACGCCACACCGTTGACGGGCTCCAACAGATAAATCAGGAAGAACTGTAGAAGGATTAACTAAGAGGCAGGGCACTAATACACACTCTGTTGAGACTTCTCAACAACGACACTATATCTTGCAAGTTTGTTATCTCTCCGTTTTTATCTGGCACACAACTGTGAAATAATTGTGGGTACCAATGTGTTCATATATATATGAGGTTTGTTGGTTTCAATGTTTAAATGCATTTTTGTGCACTACAGTTTTTATTTTTTCACTTCAACACACACGCGCGCGCACTTTAGATTGCGCAATTGAATCATTTTTATGCTTTGCGACCAATGCGTTCATAACTTCCGATATGATGTCTGTTCATTTAAATAATGTTTAGTCGATTATATTCTTTTCTGGCATACATGGATTTATCCCGTACGTGATGATATATAGGTGTATGTACGATGATTACATGGTGAACTGTCATACCCGAAGCCACGGGATACCTGACATGGCACAATTCGGTCCCAGATAGTATAAAAGAAAATCACCAGACTAGTACTCGGGGTAGACTCCTAGACTTATACCGATCTAGGGTTTCATGTAACCTTGCCCCCACCCGGCCTATACAAGGGCGGGTAAGGACCCCTCCAAAGGATAGACTTATCACCTACAACCCTCAAGCAATACAAACCACCCAACACGACGTAGGGTATTACGCAATTCGCGGCCCGAATCTGTCTAAACCCTCGTGTTGCTTGTACCATCGTGTTTTTTATCTCGGCGATCCCCCACGATCCTTCTTCTACCTTAAGGTATCCTTCGGTAGGCGTGACAGTAAAAAACGGACAGCTGGCGCCCACACTGTGGAGCAGATCTCTGACGACCCTCAGACGAACGCGATGGCCAACTTCAACTTCTCCGACACCATGCCCGAAGGAGGTGCCACTTTCATCTTGGGATCATGGATCTGCGTAACCAATGACCATGGAGGCTTTTACAGCCACCTAGCCGAATCATCTGAACCGGAAGCAAACCAATACAATGCATCCAACGACACTACGGGACTTGCCGACGATCTCAGCAAAGTCCAACTTTCTGATCTACTCGAGGAACAAACTTACAGTGATCGGAAAGACACCCAATCATCAAGGACAAGGCAACCAGGTTGTCCTCGAACCTCAGGTTCAGGTGACAACAATTTGGCGCCCTTGGACCTTCAAACCCCAACCGTATTCTAGTACTACAAGAATCTTGTTTGCAAGAAGGGGCTTGTACACTACTCTGCCCAGGAGCTTTTCAACGGTGGATCTAGCGATGCTTAAGTCCAATCATATATACGTTAGTATATATCCAGAACACACAAACGAGAACGATACCGAGGCACGATGTTTTTTTTAACAAGGTTCGGCGATGTGCCTACATCCTCGGGGCACGACTACTGGCACTCCTCCCCATAAACAGCAGCTACACCGGCATCCAGGCACACCGGCATCGAGTCCAATATTCCTGCCAAACAGGAAGGAGATCTCACGCCAAAGTAAGGAGGACACACAACTCTCAAAAAACAAATGGTTAATGGATTCTGGTTCAGTACAAAAGAGACAAGATTTATCAAGTCCAATCATATATACGTTAGTATATATCCAGAACCCATATTTCGCTGATTTTGTGACCGGCATGATGGGTGACATCTCGCTGCTAACAGGCTCCAACGGGGAGATCAGGAAGAAGTGCAGAAAGGATTAATAACCAATTAAGAGGCAGTGCACTTGGACACTAATATGTTGAGCCACTTCATTAATAATAATATTATCTTGCAAAAGTTTGTAACCTCTTAACTTTATTAGATCGTCAAGAAATTGTGAAATCATTTGTATAGGTGCTGTGCTGTACTACCAATGCAATGTGTTGAGAACTTGAGACATACATGATGTCTGTTCGTTTAAATAATGTTCAATCTACTATATATTTTTGTGCTCTATGTTATTTAATTGTTTTCCACTTCAATATATTTAATATGAGAAAAATAAAATGAATGTTTAGAATAAATACTCTAGGGATTGTGTGTGCATCTTATTTTTTTGAGATTACATAGTACAACGTAGACACTCACAACGCACGCATACTCACACCCCTATGAACACACGTACGCAAATCCTTATGTTTATATAATCTCTGAAGGCCGGCCGGTAGGCATTTGCATATATACCCAAGAGTGATGACCTCCTTGTCAAACATTTGACCAGTCAGCGCCTTACTACCCCTTTCGGCCAATCTATCTGAACATCTCCCTATATATTATAGTTGCCTCTGACATAATATACGATTGGTTATATTCTTTTAATTTGTGGCATGCATGCATGGGTTTATCGTCTGTGATGATAGGCGTGTAGTCCGCATGTATATTATATATGATGCTTACATGGTGAACTATAAAATGTATGTACTTATGATAGGGTGGCTTTATTATTATGATCATTGCAAGAGATCAATGGACTATTGAGAATTATTATTCGCAAGCTTAAAGGTGATCATGCATCATCAAGCACGCAGGCTGATAATAATAATAATAATAATATAATCCCCACAATTAATTAATCTGATGCATGATGATATATATATGGTCTGTGATACAATCATATCGAAGCTGGCATGCCCAGATTGAAGAACAAAATAGCTAACTTAACTAATCCAAATGAAACCTAGCTACTATCTATCTCGAAAGGACACGAACTGTACTTGCTAGCTAATAATTATAATAATAATAATAGTAGGAAGGTAACTAATATATATAATCCCTAGCTAGCTAGCTAGCTAGAGATGGCCAAGAAATCCTGGATGGGTCCTCGCAGCTGATCCATGACGGCCTCCCATCCGGCCTGCGTCGGGTGCATGTAATCCCAGTAAAAGTAGCTGTCCGGGTTGGCGCACAAGCTGTACTGAGCTCTGCCGCTGCCGTCCTCCTGTCCACAATACCCATTGGGGTCCGAGGTATCACAGCACGGCGTCGAGCCTACGTACGTAGGACGCACAGATCGTTGAGATGCAATAATGGATCGAAAAATTTAAATTAAATTAATTAAGACGAACAAATACCGGATTTGGATCGGGCGACGCTGTCGAAGGTGCTGTAGAGGTCGAGTAGCAGGACGTCCTCAAATCCAGACAGCTTCTGTGCGAGGAGCATGTTGTGCGTGTTGGCGATGTTGTTGCCGCTGCTGTCACACCGAGCGTAGCTGCTGAGCCTGGAGCGCCACGGCGTGCAGCCGAGAGGCGGCAGCGAGTTCACCAGGACCTTGGAGACACCAAGGTCCTGCAACCGCTTCACGGCGTCCACGATTCCATCCGTCACGTCCCTGATGTAGGCGTTCATCTGCTCGGAGCTGGTGGTGTCGCTGACGTGCGAGTAGTCGTGGCCGTTGGAGACGGAGACGAGCGCGACGGAGTAATCGTCGTCCAGGTCCACGTCCCGGCGGTTCACCATCCTTGTCAACTGGTCGATCTGGGTGCCCAGGGCCGTCTCCTCCTGTGGGCCGTTCAACACGCCGGAGAAGGGTAGGGCGAAGTTGACGCCGTCCGGCCCATCCTCGCCCGGACTGTAGGGAGGAGGGGACTCATCATTGTTCCCAAGCATCCTCGCTGCATTGCATTGCATGCAAATTTAAATAAAATTAATTAAACCAATGCATTATTGCGTGCATGCGATCAACAAAAGCTACTGCTACTACTTTATTCATCAATTCATTCAGCAAAAAGCTGGTACTACATCATAGTCATGCATGCATGCAGTTAACTTGCAGATGGCCAGATGATCCATCTAGTTCTAGGCTAGCTAGCTAGCTCATCAGATCGATCGACGATTGATATGCAGAGATACAGCAGTATATATACACACACGTACGTACGTACGTACCGAGGAAATCTGATTGCACCAGGCCGTCGGAAAGGCGGCCGGTTGCTCTGTTGCGGTGAGCTGAGTCAGAGCTGCCGTAGGGGTAGTACCACCCACGCGACGCCCTGCTCTTTGCTGATGATCTCATCAGACGGTTGCCGGCGTCGGCGAACGAGTCGCCGAAGACCAACAGCATGTAGTCCTTGCGACGCTCGCGGTGGCGACGGGCCTCCACGTGATGAGCGCCATTGAGAAGCAGCAGGAGGAGGAAGCAGCAGGCGGCCGTCAACACAAGCTTCGTCGACATCGTCGTCACAAGATCGCCAGACGAAGCTTATTTGTCAATGCCGCCGCACCCACGGCGATCGACCTCTGATCTGTCGTCGTTGCCTTGCGTGCTCTCAACCTAAGGCGTCCAGGGCTGAATTTATAGCACCGGAGGAGGAGGAATTTGCAAACGCGAGGATGCATGAGAACGGCCGGACAAGCAAAAGATTCTTTTCTATCTCTACGTAGTACGATCGATCGACTTATTAATGATAGAGTCCCTGCAAGTTTTTTCTTAAAAAAATAAAGCACCGGTTATATAGATTCCAGAGTTATCATGACAAATAAATCTTCTTTCGCGTGCATTATTAATTGTTGTTTCATGCATGCGTCCTTCCTTATTCAATTCAAATGCAACCCGGCCGGCCTCTATCTCCAACTAAGCAGGGCATGCAGTTGGACGTCAATACGTGTCGTGCATGTACTAACAAGCAAACTACTCTCTACTACTCCACGCTGAGGTTTTTATTATAGATAATTGCTATTTATCTGTCAACAGTTTTTTTCCTCAAAAGAATCGGTCGAATTTCTGGGAATAGGATCATGCTTTAAGATTTGTGCTGTGTATTTTGCTGCTCTCAAACCTATCTTGGCGCAGAGTTCTCATTGGCAACAAGTTCGCGATGTGGAACAATCTTGCCTCATGTCTAGCAACAGTGGTACTAATCCAAGAGAGAGATGATTTCAAATGGAACTGAGATCAGACAGGTGTTTTTACAGTAAAATCACATTATCTGGAACTAATTCATCAAGATATTCCTAACCTAAAGAAGAGAATTTGGAAACTGCAAACCCCACTCAAGATAAAATTTTTCTTTGATATCTTAGGCGAGGTGTGAAAGGACCTTAAGATGCCTAGAAGGGGGTGAATAGGCAATCCGCAACTCAAAAAACACTTAAAAATATGTCAGTTACAGAGTTAGCCCGGAGACTCCGGGTATAAGCCCGGAAACTCCGGGTTTTGGGTCCGGAGTATCCAGAGCTCTTTCACAGAGACTCCCGGTATGAAACTACTGAATGTAAACAGCTAGAATCTGAGCAAGAAAAGTAGATCGAGCAAAAACCACAGGTTAGTTCTCACTAGAAAATCGTATACTAGTAGATCGAGCCTAAACCCTAGAAACAAGGTCTCACAAGCAAATAGCAATGAATTCTAGTAAAATAGCACAAGAGAGACAAAGATTTGTTTCTCGAAGTTCACACCAGAAGGTGCTACGTCTCCGTTGAGAAAGGATTCAAAAGACGGTGCTCAAGATGCTCCTCTCCCAAGGGCGAGATCACCTCTCAAGGCTAATGTCACTTACTACAGATTCCGCGGCGAGGAATGAAGCTTACAAACTTCTTGTGCAGCTCACAATTGAGGTAGAGCAATCACAAACACGCCTAGCCGTTTAGGAGCACAAGGGTCCAAGAGTAACAAACTTGTATCCGCGGGCTTGACCAAAACCAAGTGCTCAAGAGGTGGGAATGTAGCTCACTAGCATGAATCCTTGCTCTTGCTTGCTTCTCACTCAAATCCCTCAAAGGAATCACTCAATAATGGAGAGAGGGGAGTGAGAGAGCTCTTTCTAAGCTTGTGAAGGTGTTCAGCTCGTCAAATGGGCAAGAGAGGTAGCTGAAGGGGTGTGGAGGGGTATTTATACCCCTTAGCCCAGAATATAGCCGTTGGGCCAAGGGTTACCCGGAGACTCCAGGTATAAGCCCAGAAACTCCGAGCCAGAAGCATTTTCCTCACTGGATCAGACATCCGGAGACTCCGGGTAGCAGGGTCCGGAGTATCCGGCCCTATACCCGGAGTATCCGGGTTAGGCAAGAGAAATTCTCACATTTTGCTCTCTTGAGTGGTTTTTGTGGCTCACAATTGTTTGTCTAGGTTTTTTTGAGCACAAGTTCTAAATCAAAACCCTTGAGCCAAGTCCCTCTTGATAGTACGGTGTTCCTATACTTAAATTTCAAATATAAAATCTAATATCTTCAGTACGCTTGAACAACGCCTTTTCATTTCCTTTTGAGGGGTCGTACGTCGTCACTTGATTCACCTGTTTAAACTCATCACCTGCACACATGCTTAATTATACGATTAAATGTACATGTGTTTTGTCATTAATCACCAAAACCCACTTAGGAGCCTAGATCACTTTCAAGGTGTCACTTTTACAAAAGATAATCTAGCTAAATGGAACTGGCGAGGAAACCAGTGTTGCGACAGTTGGACATAGTGGGAGGAATGTGGGATGAGTCTCAACAAAGGAAATATGGGGAGCACTCATTGGCGCAAAGTCGACCTCGTCCGCTTTGCGGTCCGACTACCCGACACTGACCCAGACGATTCTGGGCGCTTCCCGAGAACGCTCGTGGCTGGCGGCGCGGCGACCTCCGTCCTGACCGACTAGCTGGAGCTCCCCGCCTGAGCTTGAGGGATGGCGGGGTCCGGCACCCCAACTACTTGCGAAGATGATGGCTCGCCCTTGTTGTCGTCCTCGTACATCAGGCTCTCCCAGGTGTCATTGCCGAGGTCGTCGTCGGCATCATCGTTGCCATCATCGACGGTGTCACTCATGATCTCGTCATCACTGGGCACATCCTCGCCTGCCTTACGGCGCCTCGCGCGCTCTCTCCTCACCTCCTCTCGCTCGATGTTCTTTTTTTTCTTGTCATCCTTCTTCTTCTTTGCCTCGGCAGCGAGACAGCATGCCTCCTATGCGGTCGCATCCTCCGGTAACGGAGCATGGGACACACGGAAGGTCAAAATTTTAAAACCCGTCCAGTGCGGTTTTAAAACATGTCCTGCGGGGAGAAAACACAAGAAATGAAAGTCACGATGACGGAAGATGGACTGGGATCAAGAAGGCGAGGTCAGAACAAGGAAGATACTAACCAATTCGACGAATCCATCCTCTAGGGGCATCATCGGGTGCCCAAGGACCAGATAATCCGGATGCATGGGATCGAAGGCCTCACAAACCCGATGCGCGATCTCCGTTTGGTGGATCACCTCCGGCGACATCATGCTCCCGCACAGATCGACACCGGGCCCCATCTGGTACAAGGGCAGGGTTCACGCCATGATCGGCGCGACCCTCCTCGAGTGGTAGGCCCCGACGACTCTGATGCCGTGGAGGCCGAGAGCCTTTAAGCGCCGGATGGCTCCCAGCAGGCCGGCAAGTCTCTCCCTCTCCTTCTTCACCGTGCCGTCTCCCCACTCACGCGGGACCGCCGTTATGGGTTGGCCAGTGAAGCTCAGGAGGTGGTCCTAGTCGTCATTCTTGAGGTAGAACGAGGTGATATGCCAACCCTTGTTGGACTTTGTGAGATGAATGTCCATGTATTCGGCTGCCCGGTTGGCCGCCGTGGAGGTGGATGCTGGGTAGCCGATGGGAGGAACCACGCGCCGTTGTGCCTCACTGACTGAAGTGAGATGCCAAAGAAGTACTTCCAGAGTAGAAAAGTACAGAGGGATTCCCAGGAACCCCTCGCACAATGCGATGAAGGCCGCGGTCTGCTGAACCCCATTGGGATTCAGATGTTGTAGCTCAACTTTGTAGTGGTGGAGCAGCCCGCTGAAGAACTCGTGCACCGGTGGCTGTTGCGCCCTCTCGTCACCTGGCACGATCCACTCCTGCGCATTGGTGAGGGAGCGCAGGGGTCCTTTCGCCACAAGCCTATTCAATCGCAAGCGGGTTGCATCCCAGGGCTCACCATGGCGAGAATAAAGCGGGAGGTGGAATGCGTGCGGACGGGGATCTCTGCGGCGGTGGAGTGAGTTGTAGCGACGGAACCGGCAAGGCGTGCAATGTGAGCATTTCCTCTGGTGCGAACAAAGGTGGCGGAACGGTCTCAGCACAAGCATAGAAGAAGGAGGAGAGGGGGAGACGAACCGACGTCACGATCCCCACAGGTGTCATCATTGCTGCGGCCGCCCAGAACGCACCGCAGTTTGTCAAACTCGAGGCCCATGACACAAACAGTCTCGGCCGGTTAGGGAATTGCACCTGGGGAGAAATGACCACGGTGCCCTTGGGGGAGAAGGGACACGAGCCCTGAAACATCTCAACCGCTCACTGCCATCCTTGGGTTTGAAGGCCGGCCTGACGAAGGGCTCGTGGCTGCCTGAGGACGCCACCGAACGAAAGGCGGGCCGGACAAATCAAGGCCATTTTTTTTCAGAAAAGAAGCCAAACATATGAACAAACGAGGGTCGACTCAACAATACAACGCGACAAATCCTTTAGCTTTATTCCCGAAAAAGAAACGCTACAAAGTGCAGTCAACCCATGGCAGTTATAGGACACAAAATGTGTTGCCACAATGAAGGGGACAATTTTGTCCGTCTTGGAGGGGAGTAGAAGCTAGAATACAGAGGTTCGGAGTTATGCTTCCTCGCAAGCCTTCTTCTAGCATCCTCCCCACTAGGGGCATTGCGGGGGGTCACACTGGCGGACAGCTTAGCCGCCACCGTCGTTGGTGGAGCAACCTCGTCGCCGAAGAGGACAACGGGGAATGCATCTTTAGCACGCTCCAACGCCGGGATTTTCGGTCCCCGACGAGGAGTCCCAAAGCCGGAGAGCGAGGGATACCGGGCGCGTTTGTAAACCAAGCAATCCTTATGATTCGCTCTGGTTGCCAAGCGACCTGGAAGCCTTCTCCAGCGATCTTCAACCGCTCGCAAGCCTTCTTCTATCACCAAGATCTATAGGACTGGTGAGTCCCCTCAGGGGACGAACACAAGCAAGAAGAAGCACCATTATTATGTGGAAGAAAGACATAGAAGCAAGAAGAGCTGACTGGAAGCAAAACTCCAGTTAGATCGATTTATTGCCAAAAACCGGAGGGGGGCCAGTCTCATGCGAAGAGTCTTGGCTCACCCTCAAAAGGCTCGACGCCTTCACGAGAAAGACAGGAGACACCCTCGATCGGGGCACCGCAATGAGACAGAGCTACCTGGCACAAGAGGGGGCAGCTTCTGACCCAGCATCGAACTGTGCAGGCCCTTGCAGTCGCCCACCTCAGAAAAACCACCTAGAAGGACACACGCACAGAAGCGACTGCCAGACGGAAGGGGGACACACACGCTAAACCCTCTGAATGAATCTCTGACTCATTTAGAGGCACAGGGGCTACACCCAGCGGAGCTAATGGCGACAACGTCGCGTCCCATCACAGCAGCAAGCCCACACTAACAAGCAACTGAGTTTAAACCACGAGGCTCGAGGGCTACACCTAGTGGGTGCACTCGCACGCATCCCCTGAAAACCACGAGGGAACAACGGCAAGCGGTTCATTTGAACCAACAAGACGCTCCTCTGAAATGAGCCCTCCACCCCCTCCCCCGCGCGGATGCTACACAGCTACGGTAGGGGCCGGGGGCTACTGATGAGGATAAAAGTTACCAGTGCTACTAGACTGTTACAGACTGAACCACTGATTAGAGATTCAAAGCAAAGGCCAAGACAGTGAATGTCAGCCCAAAACACAAGTGGCCCAACTCCAGTAGAGGGTCCACACCCGTCGAGGAGCAGGTTCGCCCGACCTCTACAAGAGTAGTCCGCCTCGCTCGACTCTCATGAGGGAGCTCCTCCTTGCCAGACCCTCGCGGGAGCCGCCTCGCTCCACCCGGCTTGGGAGGGGCCCGCACCACCACATGGCAGCTAGCCGACCCCTAGACAAAGGGGGACACCCCCAGTCAACGAGGAGTCCGCCACCGAGCAGTCACATCGGACAACGAAGGGCGTGACCGCCCACGACGGCACCCACTCCTCAGTACGAACCGTGACGACAGCGGAGGCGACGGGGCGCTGCCTAGTGGCGTGCAACGGAAGGAGGCATCATCAACAGTCAACCCCCATCCCGGGCTTCCACGACCCAACCTAAGGGGAGACTCTCTCGACTCTACGCAACCCGAACAGACCCATTCAAACCACACTCACACGCACAACCAGAGACTTGGGAGCTCGCCCCTCTCTCGCCCGTTTGTTATCCCCTACTGTAAATTGAGTGCAAGAACATGAGCAACTCGAACTGGACGTAGGGATATTTAGCCCGAACCTGTATAATCCTTGTGTCTCCCCTTGCATTACCATCCGGGCCCGTGACGCGCATACGTTAATCTACTCGTCTGTGATACGGAACACCCACAAATATATTTTAATTTTATATTCTATGATTGGATCGAACAAAACAAGCCATATGTAAAAGAACCAAAAAAATAGAAATTAGAGTAAAGTCCACCCGCGGTCCTTAAACTTGCACGGGTGTGTCACTCTGGTCCCCGAACTCGCAAAACGGCCGTTTAGGTGCCTAAACACTGTTCCAGTTTCACTATAGACCAACCGTGCGCCAACGCGCGTAGGATTTTGCAGTTAACCCCCCTTTTAACCCCACGCATGTTTTCTTCCGATGGCGCCATTTGCTCCATCCCGCGACTGTTCCGTTCCTTCCACCGCCATTTTCTCTCTCCCCCGAACCACGACTGTTCCTGTTCTTCTCTCGGTGGTGGAGGCGAGCTCGGCGGAGGCGATTGGCAGCGTTGGATGTGGGCGGAGGCGATTGGCACCGAATCGGGCCGCGGGTTGAACGCATCCGCGTTGGAGGTGTCCGCGGCGGCTGATTGCGACGATGTCTCCACGATTGCGAGGGAAAGCGGAAGGGCCACTGCTATACGGTGAGTAGATCATCCCTTCCCCTCCTGTTGTTTGCAACTTTTGTGGATTAGTCATCGTAGTTGTAGGGCTTCAATTTGATGAGAGATGGATTTCGTATTTCTAGGGCGTGAATTGTTGTTTCTGATGAGATTTGTTAGGGTTGTCCCTCTTCTGATAAACTGTGTTCTTTTGTTTCAATAATGTAGGTCCTGCTAGTGATGCATTCACCATTGAGTTACACCATGTAGTATTTTTTGTTGGGTCAGGTCATCTCAGGTCTTATGTTGATGAGAAAATTGACTGGTTTGACTGGATTGATTGTGATACATGGTCTGCCTTGTGGTTTGAGGATTTCGTTGAGCTACTGGGCTACCGTAGTGTGACAGGCATCAAATTCTATCAGTTGTTACCAGGTAAAGATCTCAGTGATGGGTCGAGGGTAATTGCAACAGATCAAGACGCTAATGTGATGGTCAGTGTAGTTCACAAGGTCAGAAATTTGTTGGTGTATGCTGATCTTCATGGCAGTATGGATAGTGTTGACTGGGATGACATTGTTGTTAATCCTGTGAATCAGTTGCCTAAGGTTTTGAGTCCACAGAAAGTTGTGTATGAGAAAAACTCAGCAGTGAAATTACCTGTATTCTATACTGATGTAAACAAAGGCAGAGTAGACGAAGGTGGACAAAACAAAGACAGAGTAGGCCAAGCTGGACCTAGCCAAGAACCTGATGGAGATGAAGAGGAGGAATTTGTTGACAGTGACTATGACATTGGTGATGGAGATGATGACTTGTTAAAGGATGCTATTGACTTGGAGGTGCCAGAGGTTAAAGGCAATAAGAAGGCCAAGGGCAACCAGTTGAAGGGTATCGAGGTCACAGGGGCTATTGTATTACATGATAATGCAGATACAGATGATGATGATGTCCTGGAGCTTCCTGAGTCAGATGGTGAAGGAGAAGAAAGGTTGAGGTTCAATTCTTGGAATGAAGAGGACTTGAGGAATCCAACATTCTGTTGGGCTTGTCTTTCCTTCAGTTCAGAGTCTCAGACAAGCAATTACAGAATATAGTGTAAGGAATAGAGTAGAAATCAAGCTTCCTAGGAATGACCAGAAAAGAGTGAGGGCTCATTGTGCAGATGGATGCCTTTGGAATTTGTATGCATCATGGGATAGCAGAGTGAACTCTTTTGTTGTCAAGACATACTATGGAACCTATAACTGTCAGAAAGAGTGGATCTTAAGGAGATGCACCTCTAAATGGCTTACAGACAAGTACATAGATTCTTTCAGAGCCAATGAGAAGATGAGTATTGCCAGCTTTGGTAGAACAATCCAAAAGGACTGGAATTTGACCCCATCAAGGAGTAAGGTAGCTAGAGCAAGAAGGCTAATTATGAAGGTCATTCATGGTTATGAGATCAAATAGTATGACAGCCTGTGGGACTATGCAGAAGAGGTGAGGAGAAGCAACCCTGGTAGCTCACTTTATCTGAACCTGGCAGGAAACCTTTTCAATACTTGCTTCATGGCTTTGGATGCTTGTAAGAGGGGTTTTTTGGCAGGGTGTAGACCCATTATCTGTCTTGATGGGTGTCATATCAAGACAAAATTTGGAGGTCAATTGTTGACAGTCGTGGGGGTGGATCCAAATGACTGTATTTTTCCAATAGCAATGGCTGTTGTTGAGGTGTGAAAAAGGTCTTTCCTAACTCAGAACATAGGTTCTGTGTCAGACACCTTTACTCCAACTTTCAGGAAAAGTTCAAGGGGGAGATACTAAAGAACCAACTCTGGGCTTGTGCAAGGTCATCTTCAGTTCAACAGAAATATGGATAGGATGAAAGCTTTGGATGCAGATGCTCACAAATAGCTAAAGAAAATGGATCCCAAAACATGGGTAAGGGCATATTTCTCTGAATTTCCAAAGTGTGACATACTACTTAATAATAATTGTGAGGTTTTCAACAAGTACATATTAGAAGCCAGAGAACTCCCTATACTCAGAATGTTTGAGAGAATAAAGACTCAACTCATGACCAGACACTACGCAAAGCAAAAGGAGGCTGATGGGTTTGCAAGTAACTTTTGTCCTAAGATTAGAGCAAAAGTGAGTTCTAATGCAGAATTTGCCAATATGTGCTATGCTATGCCATCTGGACATGGAGTGTTTCAAGTACAAATTAGAGAGTACAGTCACATTGTGGACATATTTGCCAAGACTTGTAACTGCAGAAGGTGGCAGCTAACTGGAGTGCCCTGTTGTCATGCAATTGCTTGTTTGAGGCATGAGAGGATCCAACCTGAAAGTGTGCTGCCAGACTGCTATGCTGTTGACACTTTCAAGAAAGCATATGCATTTAGTATATGGCCTTGCAGGGACAAAAGTGAATGGGCACATGTCAATAGCCCAACCATTTCACCTCTCGTGTATGAAAAGAAGGTAGGCAGGCCACCCAAGTCAAGAAAGAAGCAACCACATGAGGTACAAGGGAAAAATGGCCCAAAATTTTCCAAACATGGGGTAACAATACATTGCAGGCACTGCTCTGAGGCTAATCACAATAGTGGAGGTTGCAAACTCAAAAAGAATGGCTTCACTTCTATAGAGGCTAAAAAACTGGTTGCAAATACACAAGCACAACTACAAAGAGAGGCTGAGGAGGCTGCTCAACATGCTGCTTCTGTTAGATAACTAGGCAATTTTCGGTATATTTTAATTCCAAATATTACTAGCAAATTTATGGTATAAATGAGTGATAATGTGTGAATAAGATATGTGCATGTGTTCATGTTATTCTTACTAATAAGCATGAATAAAAAGTTAAACCAGAATAGGTTTAGAGTGTACCCCAAGGCGGGACCAGTGCCGGAGGCACCGGTTGCACCGTTACCAGCTGGAATAGACATGCTATTCGACTGGCCTTGACTGAAGTAGCCGAACGATGTCGATGCAGGAAGAGGTTCGCAGTGCAGTCCCATGAACGGTCACCAGGAAGCAGAAGAAGTAGTCGTTCGTTCACGCCGGGAAGTAGAAGAAGTAGTCGATCAGGGAGCGAGCAGTTGCGTCAAGATGCTCCCAAAAACCTGATTGCCCACGTCCCGTGCAGGACCTTCAGCGAGCAGAGGTTCCGGAGGCCTGCTCTCGCTAGAGCTGTGCGTGCAGCACTAGCGATGGGAACGGCAGAAAGCAGCAGAGGGAGAAGGGAGATGTCTCCTAAGCAGGAGTACCTGGATCAAGTGCTGAAGTGTGTATCGATGAGAGGAGGAAGGGGTGGTTTATATAGGCGTGGAGGTGCCTCAGGTTCAACGAACCTGGACGTCGTAAAGAGCTTTGATGAGCGGCAGTTACTAGTGTGATTCTCCAGTCATTACTGTCAATGTTTATTCTCTGTTTTAATGTTCTTAATAGCAAAACGTTCTTCTCATCTTCCTCGCCACGCCCACGGCCTCGGCCTCGGCCCGGCTCGGCGAGGCGAGTGAGCGCGCGCGCACGTGTGGTTCACCGACCTCCTCTTACCGGTTTCACAAGTGGTGTACACGAAGTCCACCCTTTAAGTCGGTTGAGATCCTCCTCAAATCTCGGTACGGAATTAAGCAATTGATTCCCTAGCATTTAATAGTGAGCTTTAAATTCTTTTATTGTATTGATTAGAATAAATTGGCCAAGCCCATAATTCCAACAGCTTCACTAAATCCACATGTAGACCAGGTGCCAGTTACCCCCAGGTGAGTTGCAGCACCTTTGACTTACACTTTGATCAGTAACAAACACCTTACAATGCATGAGCTGTCTTGTGTAGGTGCTCCAACCAAGCACCCAAGAAAATGCATATGTGCCACACACACAAGGTAGCTCTATCACCATGCTGGATGACATTCTGTCACAGGTAACATCAAAATATACTTCTTCAGTACGTGCTATGCAAATACTCATAGACAATTCATTATGTAGGAACCCACACCTACAATGCAGTCACAGGCAATGGGACCTTTGCCTGACAGTCAGCTCATACTGACCAACCAGCCACTACAGAGGCCACAGCCTCTAACTACAAGCACTAAGGCTGGCAAGGCAGCAATAGCTAGGAAGAGGAAACCAGCAACTCAAAAAAATGATGGGGAAGGTGCTAAAAAGAAGTCAAGGGCTACAAAGAAATCAGCAAACAATCAAAGTGAAGGTGCAAGCACTTGAAATGCCCATTGCTGTAGTTAAATCAGCAGTTACCAAGCACATTGCTCTGTTTTGGCATGTGCAATTTTGTAAGCATCAAACTGTTAAGATGCACAATTACTTATGTCAGGAGCCATGGCTGTTATAAACATGTAGCCATCAAATTATTAAGGTCTGTTACTTGTCGTGGCTGTTATGCCAGCTATTCTATTAACGGTTCAAAATTGTTCAGTCAAATGGTGCTGCAAAACTGAAGCGTCCCATGTCAATTTCACAATTCAGTCAAGTGTGCTGAAAAACTGAAGTTTCCCATGGCTGCGGCATGTGCGCATCATGCCAATGCTGGCCGTGCGCGCGAGCGCCGGCGAACAGCAGCAAGCCTCGGCGCCACCGTGCCCATGGTGGAACAGCAGCCGACCTTGGCGCCGCCGTGCCCGTGGCGGAACAGCAGCCGACCTTGGCGCCGCCGTGCCTGTGGCAGAACAGCAGCCGGCCTCGGCGGCGACGAGATAGACGACGACGGCAAGGACTTGCACTCAGATGAGAAGGACGGACGGCGGACAGAAGCGCCAGGGAGGGAGCAAACGGAGGCCGCACGGAACCGTCGGAAGAAAACGTGCGTGGGGTGAGGGTGGGGGGTTAACTGCAAAATACTACGCGTGTTGGTGCACGGTTGGTCTACGGTGAAACTGGAACAGTGTTTAGGCACTTAAACGGCCGTTTTGTGCGAGTTTGGTTACCGGAGTGACACACCCGTGCAAGTTTAAGGACCACGGGTGGACTTTACTCTAGAAATTAATATATAAATAAGTGCCAAAGAAACATCAAATTTGGAGTTCATATGAGGAAGAAATATCAATTACAAATTTTAATTCCATTTTAAAAAGAGAAAATGAACCATACACGTGTTCTTCAAATATTACCAATTACAAATTTTAATTCAAAAAAATGAATGCTTGCCGCAGCTAAATCTTGTCATTTTGAGTTTTAGGAGATCACGTTTTGAGATTTTAAGATAGACGTTTGTGCTACATCATGAGTTCCACTTGAAATTGATAGTCAATTACTTTGTGATTCAATTTCATTATGAGTTGTACCTAAACCGACAAGGAAATTGGTATTTCGCTGTGAGTTCCAGAAAAACAACAAGGAAAAATTGCATTTTTCTTGTGATTTTAATAAACCGACAAGGAAATTAGCATTTTCCTGTGAGCCTTAATTCGTGGTACGTAGAAAAAATTTAGTTTCCAGTAGTGCTTTAATTGTGATGCTTTATCCAATGTATGGTTCTGTACATGTTGACTGTTGATTCTAGGATTATTATCACAAGAGTTGATGGAGTTAGACTCGCGTCTCGAAAATCCGGTTCGTTACACACTATCTCCTTCGAACCTTCTGCTAATCAAATCTGCCCCTTTGAAAGTATCCCGTTTCTGCCTTCAAAAAAAAAAAGTATCCCGTTTCTTATTTATTAGCCTGAATGCTTCTTCGGACACAGCCTCGGCCTGGTTTTCGCGCTCCACTGCACCGGATAAAAAACAAGGATTGAACCAAGTCGCGACAAGTTTATTAGGTCGAAACTAAAAGTTGGCATTGATACAGAGCTTTATTTTTTCTTCGCGACCATGCCTAAGCATATTTTTTATTAAGAGAGTATATACAAAGCTTTATTTATAGAGCTTTATTATTCTTGCTCTAAAATGAGACTGTGTGATGACGTTTATTATTGCATAATCATTGTCATCATCGCGTTTGTTGACGCCTACCAACGTCACCACTGGAAACCAGCGATGTCGCCCGTAGACATCAATGGGGTGGTAGGTATTTCATGGGCCACGAATAAATCCGCAAGCGCACGGAGTACCGCCGTAGCATTTTATCCGAGAGTAACCCGGGGTGTCATTTATATTTCCGCAGGGAAGGCGGCAGTGTATAGAATTTAGTTAAGTTAGGAGGAACCACCATGAATTAATGTCAATGATCTGAACAGGGTGACAATATTCATGGTAAAAAGGGGTAGTGAACACACAAGCACAACTAGATAATATGCATAGGACATCGGAGAGGAAAGAGCAAGATCAAGGATAACTAGAGCCATAATCTATTGTACTCTCATGAGCAAACCGAACTGAGTCGTTCATACACAAAGGAAAAGCCTGATCAATGGACTAGAGAGACCGCATCCAGATGAACAGGAGGAGCCTGAACATCCAACGGCTTTATGTACCTCCTACCCCTCTATCCGAACGTGGAGGATTACTCGGGCTCGGACAGGGCTGTCACCACCTGCGGCTACCTCTACAAACCGTGGGATAGAGTTGCATTTAAACGTGGTCATCAACCCAGGCACCACACTTGCGCTAACGAGCACTACTCTAGCCTTGCGCAAGGACACCCTTGTCTATCCGGGGCCTTAGTTCTAGAGCGCCCAATTAAGAAAGATGAAACAAAGCCATGATATACTTACTAGTCTATGCATATAAATCACTCAAGACAATCATAACTCACAAGAAGGATCACATACATAACAGAGCATATGAACCAAAGTACTGAATAGAATAAATAAGCATCTAGTACAAACTCAGAGAATTACATAAAGAGAAGGTAAAAGACATATCGGACTCTCCACGAAGACTCTAAGACCTCGAACTACGACTCGAACCTGAACTCCTCTAGTCCTAAGACCTCTACAAGTGGAGATAAACTACATGTTGAGGGAGTAGCTCTTCACCAATTTCTCCATGCCATGAAATGGAGCCCCTCCCCTCATATTTATAGAAGGGAGCCACCCTTTGCTTGGCCGTGAATTCAGCATAGAACCACTTGAACCGACGTTGTGAGCCAATGGGAGGTTGCCACATCACAAACTTAAGGCGGTGGGGCCCATGGGCAGGTCGGCCGACCTGTAGATCGGCCGGCCTCCCAGTGGGCCCACCGACCTTCTCCTTTGTCCTATGGGCTGTTCTCAGGGCACACTTGTCAATAGTGTGTGGCCTGGCTTCGTTCCTGCTGGATTTCTTCTCTGGTAGCCTTTTGATCCATGTGTGCCGATGTCTGATTGGTCGGTGTTTGCTCTTTTGCCGAAAGGGTATGATTGCCCTATATTTTCAGCTAAAACCTGCACTCATAGAAAGCTAGAGGAACATGTGGAATTCGGTGATTTATTAGTGGAATGAGTGTAAGAAATGCAAGTCCATCCATTTATTATGGCAATATTGACGCTCAGAAATGGTCGTTAGTGAGCATCAATGAGACCCCCCCCCAAGCTGAACTTTGCTCGTCCCTGAGCAAAGCTAAACTTTAGGTTGTTGATCAGGAGTTGCTGCAATGCTTCATTTCTTCATCATGCACAAGTTACAACAAAATATTCTATCTTGAACTGAATAAGTTGGTCAAACTTTTGCTCACCCGTTTTACCTTAATCTCCATGGGGCTTTTGGCCTTCTCCTTGTCTTGGGCAGTTGAGAGATAGAACGATTCATAAAGCACCACTTACCCATTCCTTTCTCAAGATTACGTCCGGAGGTTTTCAAAAGTTTTTCAAAAAACAAGTTCCTCGAATGACACTCTTATTCGCTCAAAGGTGTTTGTATCCTCACCAAGGCCTTTTGTGTGCCTTCTTTCTCCTACTTCTAAAGGCTTTCGTGGAGCTCAAGGTAGGGAGAAAACTAAGGCATACTTATTTCAAATATTTTGCAAAGTCAAAGATCGGACCAAAAAAGTAAGCAAGTCATACAACCATGATCGAGAAGTGCATGTGTGTGGATATGTGGTGGATGGAGTGAAAAGCAAAAAGGATAAGTTGTTTCATGATTTTGTCTCTCTCTTCTTATATTTTGGGCATGGCTAATTTTCTTATTTTTGCATGGACCTTCATGTGCCCGCCTTCCTTTCTTTTTTTTTTCTTTTTTTTCATGGGCCTTCATGTGCCCTCTTTCTTTCTTTTTCAATACATAGCTCATGCCCTTATTGGAGAGAGTTTTGGGAGGGACTTTATGGAGTATAGAATATGAGAGAGGATATGAATGAGTGGATGGTATGGAAATGCTATCCTTCCGGTGTGTACGTGATTCTCGATCATGAGAGTATAAAAAGAAACTCAAAAAGGTCACAAAATTTGACAAAGCTCAAGATGATACAAGCAGCATGTAAAAGGGGTTGTTTCTTTGTAGGCTTCATGCATATGGCTCTGGTGGGTATTTCTCATCATCGAGGAACTTTTTATTTTGTAGTTTTCAAAGATAAAAGTTTCGGACGTAAGATTTTGCTCAGAACAGGTTTGTAGCAACTCTAATCCATCATATCATATTTCTCAACAGCTTAGACTCAGATCATGCACTCGCAACCCACAAAATTTCAGGTTCAGGATAAACTTTCTGAGACCAACAAACTCAGTTCTCGGAGAATATGAGTTGTAAACTATGCATGACAAGAAAATTAAAACAGAGCAACTATTCATCATTTCAACTGGAGAACTTAGGCATTCTTACCGCTCATGAGAAAACAAACAAATGACACTTAAAGGAAAATAAAGATAAGCGACTCGACTTCTTCTTCTTTTTTTAGCTTGCAATGTAAGATGATGGAAAGGGAAATATGCAAATGCAAGATACATGTTACCTTCGGGAACTCCTTCCCCCCAAGCTAGCTCACTGACCGGGTGGAGGGTAGTACCCATAGTGCTAATAGAATGCTTGAGCGTCCTGATACTGCTTTCGAAGCAGTTCCATGGTGGCTTCATGATTTGTTTGTTGTTGTGCGTGATATCTTGCGGTGTCTTGAATGTGTTGGGTGAGAGCTCCTTGGGTCTGTTGTGTCCTATCATCGATGTCGCCGACTCGGATGTTGATGTCGTGTATCCCCTGAGAGAGGTCACGATATCCTCAGGCTGAAAATGAGCGTCGGGCAGCAAAGAGTGGAGGTGCTCCGCTCGAACTAGAACCACTAATATACGCCCAGTTCGTTCGTGCGGATTGATCCCACTCAGAGCTGCCTGCACTCTGCCATGATGAACCTCCAGCTTCGGGTTGCGGGATATATCGGTCCCAACTAGACTGCTGTCCGGACGAGGGTCCGGCTGCTCCAGCAGCGGGTGCATATCCTGCATAACCATGAAAAGCTTGTGGTTGTGGTGGCGGCATATCCATCGCAGCATTCCGGGACCTGCTTCTGGTCATCCTTCCCGACACACTACTCCTGCGAGGTGCTTCGGCGGGCTGCAACTCAAAAGTGTAACCATGGCTTTTATATAAACGAAGTCCCGTGTTAGGAAGCGGGGTCTCGTTTACATAGCCGGGAAAGAAGAATATAATAGAACCGTCTGGAGCACTTTTTAGAGTGTGTCCTTGAATCAAATGAGCCAAATCAATCGATGGGCGTGGTGTAGTGATAAAAGTAAATCGAGCCCAATTCAACACACCCAAACTTGTGGCAATTCTTGTGACCAAAGAAGTGCACTCAACTGGTCCAGTCATTCAAAAATTTCCAAGCCATTGGCGAATCATTTCTTGCATAGGGGCAATTTTTTTTGTTCACCATGGCATAAAGAATATGAAGTTCGTCCATACGAACGGTTTGGACATCATCTCTGGGAAAACACGTGAGAGCAACCCATTTATGCATCAAATGTAAAGTCGGATGCTGAATATTATTGCAACGGGGATGTGTGTACGCGTTCAACCCAGAGATGGTGTGCCAAAAACTTTCTCGATGGTAACCCTTAGTTGCATGCTCAAGCTCAAGACTACACTTATGGTGAAAACCCAGAACAGTACTCAACTCTTTCCAAGACAAAGAAAATTTTGCCCCGAAGAATCGGAATGAAATCCCATTGTTTGTTTCCTCAAGAGTGTAGAGAAACTGAATAGTCAAATCTTGCGAACACAACTCAGTAATTTCAGCAAATGAAGACCAACCACGGCTTTCCAAACACTCGCAAATTCAGCATTCATACCTGTCTTTTTCAGCAGGTCATCATCAAACTCCCATGTATGCCTGCAGGTCCGAGCCTTTAGGATGTTGTAGGCTTGGAGTTCTCGCTCCCCTCGAATGTCGAGGTGAGAGTCATCTAGCGCCTCCTCTTCTTATTGTTGTGCTGGTGTAAGGATCGATGGACCAAGAGGGGGGGGGGGTGAATTGGGCCTTTTTCAAAATTCTAAAACAAAATAAAGCAACCTTAACCTATGCAATACTAGTAAGGCTCAATTCACCAACCGGTTAGCTAGGCGAACTACACAAGCATACAAAGATACAACTAGATAAGAAACTAAGCAAGATAGAGCTAAGCTATGATCTCTAAGGTCAAGCACATGAATAATTGCATGAAAGTAAGTGCTTGAAAGTAAAGAGTGGGCAAGAGACAACCGGATTTTCCCCGTGGTGTCGATGTGTTGGCACACACCCCTAATCCACATTGTGACACTCACTAAGAGTCTTGTCACCTCCCAAGTCACCGAGATGAGGGCGCCCACTAAGAGTCTCCGTTCACCATCCCCGCGTGGTGGAGCTCAAGCCACGTACAAACTTCTTTGGGCTCCCACAATTGTTGGCAAGCTCCGGAAGAAACACCTTCAATCACCAAGATCGCCTAGGTGCTGCCAATCACCAAGAGTAATAAGCTAGGGCCTTCACTTGAGCAAGAACCAATCACCAAGAACGGATGCACACAAGCTTCTCTCTACTCAAGTCCTTAGTCTTGCTTCTTGAATGATTGAATGAACAAATGTGTGGAAGATGAAGCTCAAGATGGCTCTCAACAATATATGAGTGTATGAATGTTGCCTGGTGTCAAGAGAGTGCAAAATGACCCATTGGAGGGGTATATATAGGCAGCTCACACGAATAGAGCCGTTGGAGAAAAGCTGCCAGAAAACTGCGTAGCGCCGGTTAATCCGACGTACCTCCAATAGTCAGCGTCGGTTTAACCGATGAGTGTAAACTGCCCATTCTGAAAACTAGCCGTTACAACTTGTGCAGATTAACCGACGTATCATCGGTTTAACCGGTGAGTGTAGTTGTCCACTGATCAACTGAAAAACCAAGTCTCTGGACAACTGCACCGACGTTAACTCAAAACCATCGTCGGTTTAACCGGTGAGTACAACTTCTGAAATCCCTGGAAAAACCATCTCACTGGTCAATTGCACCGACGTCTCATTTCAAACAGTGTCGGTTTAACCGGTGTATTGAACTTGAAATGCCCTGGAAAAACCAACTCTGGACTAATGCACCGACGTTAATTCAAACAACATCGGTTTAACCGGTGTATAGAACCTGTCCAGACTCTGCTGACTGCGTTTAACCGACGTATAGAAAAGTGGAAGCGTCGGTTAAACCGGTGTATAGACTTTTTCTGATTTTGCCTTTTCTGATTTGAGTCTTGAGTGAAATCCAAATATTCTTGAGATATAAGTTGAAAACCACTTATTTGAACTTCTAGGAACCTGAGTGACCATAGTGTGCATCCATTTTCAAATGACCATGTCCATGCTCAAGTTACTTTACCTTAACCCCTCTTAATAGTAAGATTACTACAAAACTATAAAACCTATACTAACCTAAGTGTCCTTCTCAGCCTTATGACACTTAGGACTAGAAAGATCCTTAGTCTTGACATATATTTGAGTTGAATACCGAGATCGCCTTTTTTGATAACGAAATTGAGGGGCCTCTTTTGACATATGACCAAATGAGCGGTAATGATTCATTAAGCTGCACAAACTCAATAGTCACAATAATGGTTGTCATTAATCACCGAAACATACCTAGAGGGCCTAGATGCTTACAATCTCCCCTTTTTGGTGATTGATGACAACACAAACATAAAATAACGAGAGAGCGAGAAAGATAAAACAGGATAAACACAAGCAAACTCGAAAAAGGACCAAAGAGCTCAACGGCTCAAACGAAATCCATAGATATGTCTCAAACCACAGCATACTCAAGCGACAAATGTACATATCCATGAACTAACATCAAATAATAATAAAACATCAAGGTCCTGATAACTATGAGCTCTCTCTATCTCTACCCCTCCCCCTAACTCCAACTCCCCCTAACTCTCTCTCCCCTTTTGACAACAAAGCACCAAAAAGGCGAGCTACTGGTCCGGCTGTCGCGGTACAGCGAGGAAGCGGTCCGGGTCGTCATCGTCGTCGTCGGACGGCGAACCCTCGGTGACAGACGGGAGCTGCTGGTCAGAACTGCCTGCTGGATCTGAACTGACTGGGGGTGTAGCTGTCGTCGAGGCTCTCGTGCTAGCACTGCCTGGAAGAGGGTCCATAGAAGTGGTAACCGGCTCAGCAGAAGATGTGTCAACATCTGAGGT
Source organism: Panicum virgatum (assembly GCF_016808335.1). Lineage (NCBI taxonomy): Eukaryota > Viridiplantae > Streptophyta > Magnoliopsida > Poales > Poaceae > Panicum > Panicum virgatum. The sequence goes on from NW_024376269.1 coordinate 97,854, forward strand.
AGTAAGTGCTGAAGCTGCCGGCTGTGTTGACTGTTGAAGTAAAGAACCCTCTCCTCCTCCCCCTGAAGGTAGTGTCTGTGGTACGACGGGGAGGGCGACTGACTGAACTGCCGACGGAGAGTCCTGGAAGAGTGAAGTCGCTGGCAGTGGTGAGAAGAGCGGACGACCGGCAGACCCAAGGAGTGCAGACATCGAGAATGTGGTCTCCGGTGTCGCTGTAGGAGCTAGAGCTGCAGTGGGCGCTGGAGCTGGAGAGACTGCAAGCTGAGGTGCTCCAACACCCTGAAGGCCTGGCTGTCCTGGTTGCTGCGGGGCGAGTCCGGTGTGAGTGTAAAGCTGTGTAATCATCCCGAACATCTCCATCATGCCCTGCTGCATCTGCTGGAATTGAGCGTCTGTCCTTTGAGAGACTCTGTCGATAAGCCCGACAAAACGCTCCTCGGCTGCAGCACGCTCTCGGGCAGCCTCTCTCTGAATGGCTGCTAGCTGATCCTCATGGGCTCTCCTGGCCTCCTCCTGCGCGATCCGATCCTCTCTCAGCTGAGTGACAAGCTGCTGTAGGAGAGAGGTAAGCTCGGACGGCAGAGTCACCGGGGACTCTGTAACAGTAGCAGCTGCCGGTGACTCTGGAGCTGGCTCTCGGGACCCTCCTGCCTCGTGGTCGTGACTAGCGGGTGCTGCAGGAAAGTACTCGGCATCCTTGGAGGAGTCTGACTCAAGCTCAGACCAGTGTATCTCATCATCTCCTCCGGGAAGCTGTGCCTCGGCAGCTAGCAGTGCCTCATCCTCCTGTGCCACTCGGGCCTGCATGTCAGGTGACAGCTGTGCCATAGCAGCTCTCTCGGCCTGTCTGCCCCTCCTCCGGTCTTATGGTGCTGTGGGACGGTAAACTGGGAACCGGGGAGCCTCATCCTGACGGTACACTGCACTGACGGGTGACTCAGCTGGCACGATCATAGAACAGATAAAGCTGATCCAGTGAGCATACGGAAACTTTCGCACAACACCCATCCCGTCAGTGATCACATCCTCGATCTCAGCCAAAATGAAGTCAACAATGTCAAAAGGCTCGTGAGTGAGGATGTGTAGAAGTAGTAGCTGCTACAGCCCTGTAAACCCCTCTGGGTAGCCACTCCTCGGTAACAGAGTCCTCCGGAGTGCCATGTGAATAGCGTACGCCTCTGGGGTCAGCAAGCTAGGTACTCTGGCATACGACGCTGGAAACGGCTGGCGGAAGCACTGAGAGATCGCCTCGTGGGAAGGTGCAATCCCGCCAATCATAGCTCTACGCAGTGGATCTGCGTCTCCGTATACCATCTCGTGAAGGGAGACGTCGACCAAGTCAACTCCGAGTATCCCTGCTATCGTCGAACTGGACAGACCAAAGACCTGGCCTCCAAACACGAAGTGTACGGCTCTGCGCTCGGGAGCTATCCAGGCTGTGGCGTAGAACACTCTAACCCAGTCCTCGATATACCTGTTCTGCTCTATCTGAAGTAACCTGGGCAGGCGTCTGAAGTGAGCAAAATGCTCTCTGGCGTCTGCTCCCCCTGCTGCTGTCCTCAGAGAGACCCAGTCGAGCACTCTGTGTGGAAAGATCCTGTGCCCCCTCCTCTGGTAGGTCTCGTAGAAACTGGCCTGAAGAAGCGTCCAGAACCTACGGTCGACCCTGCTGTCACGGGTCATGGGGAACCAGTCCTCCTCCCCAACACTCCACCTGAGCCTCTTGACCTTCGCCGCATTGGCCTTGGTCAAGTTCTGGAGCAGCACACCTGGCTCCAGACGCACAACAGTGTCCATACGGAACACTGCGCGCTCGGCCTCTAGGGCCTCGGCTCTACAGGCTGCTGTTGCTGCTGCTGCGGACCTGCGAGGCTCCTGTGGCTGGTGACCTCCTCGTGTCCTCGGTCCAGTGCGACGCTCTGTCGCTGGCGAAGCCTCTGCAGCTGGGGACGTCTGCCGAGTGCGGCCAGAACGTCGTGGAGTCGGTGACTCCTGTGTGCCCTGCCCCTGAGACTGCTCAGACTGCTCTGCCTCTGAATCTGCATCTGACTCTACAGCTGAAACTGAGTGATCTGACTCTGATGCTGCCTCGGTCGTGGCTCTGGTGGCCCTGGCACCTCTGACTCTGCCCATACCTCGGCCTCTGCCTCTGCCCCTGGCTGGCTGCTCTCTGATCGCAAACGGGCGAGCACGGCCTAATGCCTGCTCCTCGGCGGCCTTGGCCACCATCTCGGCCCTCTCGGCCTCTCTCTCTGCTCGAGTCCCCTTGCAGACGGGCTTCTCGACTACGACCTCCTTCCCCTTCCTCTTCTCGCGACCCATCTCGACTGGCGGTGACGCGGGTGTGTGGGAACGCAAACGCGGCGCGAAAGCAGTGCGAAGAGCGGCTCAGGCAAATCGTCGAACACTTGGTGAGCACTGAGCGGCGGCGGCTGTGGCGTGAAAAGCGTGGAGGCGCGGCTGCGTGGGCGTCAGCGCGGAGGCGCTCGGTGGCGGCGGCGCACGGGCTGCGTGGACGGCGCTGGTGGCGGTGGTGCATGGGCGGCGCGGGCGGCGCTGGCGTGGAGCGGCGCGGTGGTGCAGGCTGCCCGCGGTGGCGGCTGCGGGCTTTGTGGAAGACGCGCGGTGGTTGTGGCGCGGTCCGGCGGCGTGCAGGCGAGCGCGGGCGAGATCGTGGGCGAGCGGCTGCGTGAGCGGCGGCGGCGCGGGATCGGCAAGTGAGGGTGCAGCGGCGGCTCGAGACGAACACGGGTGAAACAGAGGAAAGAAAAGGCGGCGGCACGAGCAAGATACATATATGACATGTGGACCCCGCATTTTTCTTTAATGCCGGTTAAACCGATGCCTAGGTTTAGAACGCCGGTCGATTGCATCGGTGCAGTTCACCCGAGACTCCAGCAAAATTCATCTGAGCGCCGGTTGATCTGACGTAATGCATTTTGAACTCGCCGGTTGAACGGTGGTATCACCGGTTGATTGCTGGGACAGAACTTCATTACGTTCACCGGTTGATCCGATGTCCTAACTTTTGCATACGTCAGTTGAACGCCTGAAACTGACTGAGCTGAGACACAACTTAGTAACGCCGGTTAAACCGATGGGTATAGATCCATTAAACGTCGGTTCAACCGGTGAACCCAAAAACCCTTCACTCAGCTCACTCTTCTATGCTAAGTCCAATAAACATATAAAATTCAAATAAACTCAAGTTAATGGACTTGCATAGGCGACTTTACCCCTCAAAATAAATAGGATAGCACACTAGCTTAAATAATTTTCTTTTCAAACACAAGGAAAAGCCGCAAAGTGAGACAAAGCGCCAAATAAAATGTATGAGCCTTGTCATAGGAGTATTGAAGATAGAGAGCTACAAACTCATCATGACATTGCTCACTAGGCAATAACGCACCTAACACTTTGCTCTTTTCACTTTTCATGAATTAAGATCTTGTATATGAAACAAGTCTCATTTTCATCAAGTGATCTCCTTTGTGACCCTTACGCATGCAATGATAATGCAAACTACAACCACATGCGAAAGAAGAGTAAACATGAAGTGCACATCTATATGACAAGAAATGCATAACAAGAAATTAAGATCTACTTGTCAAGTTTAAACCCACGGAAAGCTTCTTCATGATGAGCCTTTCTACAAGCCTAGAGGAAAACAAGTGTACCACCACCTCTAGCTAAACCCTTGCTCATCACTATCTTACCATGGTTAGACAAGTGTCCTATATGTATGCATTTTTCTTATATGACATGGCAACTTACATGACGTTTGCCGCATCTAGCACATTAAGCTCATTCCTTAGCCTAACAAAAGTACTCTCATCTAATGGTTTTGTGAAAATATCCGCCAATTGCTCCTCGGATCTCACACCTTGAAGAGATATGTCTCCTTTGGCTTCGTGATCACGCAAGAAGTGATGGCGAATATCAATGTGCTTTGTGCGAGAGTGTTGAACCGGATTCTTGGCAATTTTTACGGCACTTTCATTGTCACAAAGGAGTGGGATCCTATCTAGTTTCACACCAAAGTCCAAAAGGGTTTGCTTCATATATAGGATTTGGGCACAACATGCACCGGCCGCTATATATGCCGCTTCCGCGGTGGACAAAGCCACAGAATTATGCTTCTTACTCGACCAAGAAACTAGAGAACGCCCAAGCAAGTGGCAACCCCCGAAGGTACTCTTGCGATCCACACGGCTTCCGGCAAAATCCGAATCCGAGTATCCCAAGAGATCTAAGCTAGCGCCTTTGGGGTACCACAAGCCTATGCTTGGGGTGTGCTTGAGATACCGAAGGATCCTATTCACAGCCGAGAGGTGTGATTCCTTTGGGTTTGCTTGAAAGCGGGCACACAAGCACACACTAAACATTATATCGGGCCTAGATGCGGTAAGGTAAAGCAAAGACCCAATCATGGAACGATAGAGGGATTGATCAACTGGTTTACCGTCCATATCCAAGTCGAGATGCCCATTAGTTGGCATGGGTGTCTTGATTGGCTTGCCCTCATCCATTTTGAACTTCTTCAAGATATCTTTAGTATACTTTTCTTGATGGATGAATGTCCCTTCCTTCAATTGTTTGACTTGAAAACCAAGGAAGAAGGTCAATTCGCCAATCATGGACATCTCGAATTCCCTAGACATCATGGTAGCAAGCTCATGGCTTAGTGAATCGTTAGTTGAGCCAAAGATAATATCGTCAACATAAATTTGACAAATGAAAAGATCCCCGTTGACGTCTTTTGTGAACAACGTGGTGTCCACCCTTCCAATCTTGAAGCCTTGCATGATTAGGAAGTCACGAAGCCCCTCATTCCAAGCCCTTGGAGCTTGTTTGAGCCCATAGAGTGCCTTGTGCAACCTATAAACATGGTTAGGATTCCTCAGATCTTCAAACCCGGGAGGTTGCTCAACATAAACAAGTTCGTTAATTACGCCATTTAAGAATGTACTTTTCACATCCATTTGATATAACTTTATATTGTGATGTGAAGAGTAAGCAAGAAGGATGCGGATAGCTTCAAGTCTTGCGACCGGAGCAAAAGTTTCACCAAAATCCAAACCTTCGACTTGAGAAAACCGTTTTGCCACAAGTCTTGCTTTGTTGCGTATCACCACCCCATGTTCATCTTGCTTGTTTCGAAAGACCCACTTAGTGCCGATGATGTTCTTATCTTTCGGAGGAGCTTCGAGGACCCAAACTTCATTGCGGGTGAAGTTGTTCAATTCTTCTTGCATGGCCATCACCCAATCCGAGTCCTCAAGTGCTTCCTCTATGCTAGTGGGTTCAATACAAGAAACAAACGAGTAATATTCGCAAAATGAAGCATGCTTAGAGCGAGTTCTTACTCCCTTGGAAGGACTACCAATGATTTGACCAATTGGATGATCCTTGGAGATGCGACCATGCTTCACTAGCGGTACTTGCGTGGATGCTTGTTGGGGTGAATCATGGGTGACTTGTGCTTGAGGTGGAACATTTTGCTCTACTTGTTCTTGGACTTGGGGTGTTGGCGTTGGCACATTTTCTTGAGGTTGTGGATCATCTTTTTCTTGATCTTCATCCACTTGGGGTGCCGTGGAGGTGCTTGGTGTAGATGAGAAAGGTCCTCCCCCTTGATCATTGCCTTCATGCACCTCTTCCGGCTTGATATCCCCAATGGACATTTTCTTCAAAGCTTCATCAATCTCCTCATCACCTACAATGTCATAGCCAACAACCTCCTCTTGGGAGCCATTAGATTCATCAAACTCCACATCACATGTTTCTTCAACTAACCCGGAGGTTTGATTGAATACTCTATATGCTTTGGAGTTTGATGCATAACCAAGAAAGAAACCTTCATCACATCTACTTTCAAACTTACCGAGCCTTTTCTTCTTGTAAATGAAGCATTTGCAACCAAAGACTCGAAAGTAGGATATATTTGGCTTCTTCCCGGTGATGAGCTCATATGGAGTTTTCTTGAGGAGTCGGTGAGGATACACTCGGTTGGATGCATGGCAAGCCGTGTTGATTGCTTCCGCCCAAAACTTCTCAGACGTGCCATAATCATCCAACATTGCTCTTACTAGAGTGATGAGTGTCTTGTTTTTTCTTTCGACCACTCCATTTTGTTGAGGCGTGTAGGTGGCGGAGAACTCATGCTTGATGCCCTCTTCATCGCACCATTCTTCAATCTTCATATTTTTGAACTCGGTGCCGTTGTCACTCCGGATCTTCACAATTGCGGAGTTGTACTCCCTTTGAGCTCTTCTTGCAAATGTCTTGAAGACTTCCGGAGTTTCACCCTTATCGCCTAGAAACATGACCCAAGTGTAACGTGAAAAATCATCAACGATTAATAGGCAATAGAGGTTACCACCAATGCTCTTGTATGTAGTTGGACCAAAAAGATCCATGTGGAGTAGCTCGAGTGGCTTGGAGGTAGACAACATCGTCTTGATGGGATGATGTGTTGCAACTTGCTTTCTGGCTTGACATGCTTTGCATAATTTGTTCTTGTCAAAAGTGACGTCCTTCGAGCCGGTGATCATCCCTCTCTTGGGGGCTTTCTTGAGGTTGCTCATGTCAATATGAGCAATTCTTCTATGCCAAAGCCACCCAAGAGACGACTTGGTGAAGAGACATGTCATGGAGCTTGTTTGCTTTGAAGAGAAATCCACCATGTAAATATTTCCATGCCTAAACCCCGTGAATACCAATGACTTGTCTTCTTCAAGAGTTACTACAACACCATTCTTGTCAAAAGCACACGTTAGTCCAAGATCACATAATTGAGCAATAGAAATAAGATTAAAACTAAGTGCTTCTACAAACAAGACATTAGAAATAGATAAATCTTTAGAAATAGCTATTCTACCCAAACCTAAAACTTTTCCCCTTGAGTTATCACCATAGGTGACATGTTCATGATCGCCGGGGTCTTCAAGAGAGGTGAACATGCTATCATTGCCGGTCATGTGTTGAGAGCAACCGCTATCAAGTACCCAATATTTTCCACCGGCTTTGTAGTTCACCTACACACATGAGAATTCACTTTTGAGTTTTAGAAACCCAAACAAGCTTTGGGCCTTGCACATGTGTGACAAGAGCTTTTGGGACCCAAAGTTGCTTGGGGAGCTTCTTCTTTGACTCCTTAGCAATTTTGCCAATGAATTTGGCCTTCACCTTGCCCTTCACTTTACTCAAGAGAAAATGGTTATTTTGAAACATTGATGAGTAATTCTTTGGTAAAGTGGGAAGAGGGTGTGATGGTAAGGTGCACTCCCTAGTGTGGTGCCCGGTGACTTGGCAATGTTGGCAATATGAACCAACTTCCTTGATGAAGTTAGTCTTGATCTCCGGAGAAGGAGTAGTGCCTTGATTTGGCTCCGGAAATGAACCAAAACCTCTCTTGCCATAGTCACGAGCATTGTTGAAGAGAATTTCCTTGTGGATGTATTCTCCTCTTGAGAGCTTCTCCACACTACTCTTGAGGCTTACCACTTGATCCATCAATTCCTTTTCCCTAGAAGGAACAAGATCGGTCACAATATTAGTGGCATTTGCATTAATGAGTAGGTCATCACATGAAGTAGAAGCATTGACCTTTTCAATAGTTTCATTGACAAAGTTCTCAAGACTTGGGTCAATTGCTTCATAGGCAAATTCAAGTTCTTGATATTTGTGAGCCAACTCCCTATGCTCTTGTTTAAGCTTTTTGTGGCTCTCTTCAACTTGCTTAGCAAATACAATTGACTCATTGTGCTTTTTGAGCAAGTCATTGTACTTGCCAAGCAAATCGGAGTGGGCAAGCTCTAACTTGGCATGAGTGCTCTCAAGAATCTTGACTTTGCCCTGTTCCCTCTTGATAACAGATGTATACTCATTAATGAGGTTAGTAAACTCATACGGGTCAACCTCTTCATCACTATCACTATCCTCCTCACATACCTTTGTTTTACCTTTTGCCATGAGGCACATGGGAGGTGGAGGTAGCGATGATTCTTCATTGGTGAGGGCGATGGTGACGATATCTTCTTCCTCATCACTTGACTCTTCGCTTGATGAGACATCGGTCACCCACTCTTGTTTTTCTACCAAGAAGCTTCTCTTGGTGTTGCCCTTTTTCTTTGGGAAGAGCTTAGTCTTCTTGTCATGGCTTTTCTTCTTCCCAAATTTCTTGTTTTTGTTCTTCTTCTCATCTTCATCATCATCGCTTTAATCATGGCGATGCTTGCTCTTGTTGTCCTTCTTTCTCTTGTCCGGCTTGGGGCAATTTGGAGCAATGTGACCTTTTTCTCCACAATTGTAGTAATTTTTGTTCTTGACATCTCCCCATGGCCGGAACATTCTTCTTTTGGGGTTAAAGTTGAAACCCTTCTTGTTGATCTTGTCATTCAAGCGTGTGAACTTTCTCATCATGAGAGCAAGTTCTCCATCATCTTCTTCATCGGATGAGCTCTCATGATGATCTTCTTCTTCATTGCTTGAGCTTGATTCTTGCTTTACCATCTTGAGCTTGCGGTGCTAGTTGGCATTGGTTTTGAGAGCAATTGTTTTGCTTGTAGTTGGCTCTTCGGACATACCAAGGATCCCCATTTCATGAGCACGAATTTCACCCACAAGCTCTCCCACTTCCATTGTATCAAGATTCTCCTTTTGAAGCATAGCATTTATGATGTTGTATTTGGGCTTTGGTAGGAGCATGAGAATCTTGCGGTTGATGGAGCCACTGTCAATTTTAGAAAGTTCAAGAGCATTAATGTCCTTGACAATGACATTCAAGGGAAAATACATATCATTGCAATTTTCATGAGCTAGCATCTTAAAGGAATCATAATTAGCTCTAAACAAATGATACTTTTGCTCACGAACTTTTGTAGAGCCTTCATGAATTTCAATTAGCTCTTTCCAAATATCACTTGCTAAGTCCATGCCATTTACTCTAGCAAAGACTTCCTCACTAATGGCTTCGAAAATTGCATTTCTAGCCTTTGCATTCCATTTTAATTGTTCTGTGATCCTGGTCTTAGTTGCCAACCACACTTCGGGGGCAATCGCATCAAGATATGCGGCCATGCGAACTTTCCAATAAGTAAAGTTCTTGCCCTCGAAGTGAGGCGGCAAACCACCCATCTTGGCCATAGCTCTAGGCGGTGAAGCCTAATGATCCAAATGAGCAACGAGGCTCTGATACCAATTGTAAGGATCGATGGACCAAGAGGGGGGTGAATTGGGCCTTTTTCAAAATTCTAAAACAAAGTAAAGCAACCTTAACCTATGCAATACTAGTAAGGCTCAATCCACCAACCGGTTAGCTAGGCGAACTACACAAGCTTACAAAGATACAACTAGATAAGAAACTAAGCAAGGTAGAGCTAAGCTATGATCTCTAAGGTCAAGCACATGAATAATTGCATGAAAGTAAGTGCTTGAAAAGAAAGAGTGGGCAAGAGACAACCGGATTTTTTCCCGTGGTGTCGATGTATTGGCACACACCCCTAATCCACGTTGTGACACTCACTAAGAGTCTTGTCACGTCCCATGTCACCGAGACTTGGGCGCTCACTAAGAGTCTCCGTTCACCATCCCGGCGTGGTGGAGCTCAAGCCACGTACAACCTTCTTCAGGCTCCCACAATCCTTGGCAAGCTCCGGAAGAAACACCTTCAATCACCAAGATCGGCTAGGTGCTGCCAATCACCAAGAGTAACAAGCTAGGGCATTCACTTGAGCAAGAACCGATCACCAAGAACGGATGCACACAAGCTTCTCTCTACTCAAGTCCTTAGTCTTGCTTCTTAATTGATTGAATGAACAAATATGTGGAAGATGAAGCTCAAGGTGGCTCTCAACAAAGTATAAGTGTATGAATGTTGCCTGGTGTTAAGAGTATGCAAAATGACCCATTGGAGGGGTATATATAGGCAGCTCACACGAATAGAGCCGTTAGAGAAAAGCTGCCAGAAAACTGTGTAGCGTCGGTTAATCTGACGTACTTCCAATAGTCAGCGTCGGTTTAACCGATGAATGTAAACTGCCCATTCTGAAAACTAGCCGTTACAACTTGGGCAGATTAACCGACGTATCATCGGTTTAACCGGTGAGTGTAGTTGTCCACTGATCAACTGAAAAACCAAGTCTCTGGACAACTGCACCGACGTTAACTCAAAACCATCGTCGGTTTAACCGGTGAGTACAACTTCTGAAATCCCTGGAAAAACCATCTCACTAGTCAATTGCACCGACGTCTCATTTCAAACAGCGTCGGTTTAACCGGTGTATTGAACTTGAAATGCCCTGGAAAAAACCAACTCTGGACTAATGCACCGACGTCAATTCAAACAATATCGGTTTAACCGGTGTATATAACTTGTCAAGACTCTGCTGACTTCGTTTAACCGACGTATAGAAAAGTGGAAGCGTCGGTTAAACCGGTGTATAGACTTTTTCTGATTTTGCCTTTTCTGATTTGAGTCTTGAGTGAAATCCAAATATTCTTGAGATATAAGTTGAAAACCACTTATTTGAACTTCTAGAAACCTGAGTGACCATAGTGTGCATCCATTTTCAAATGACCATGTCCATGCTCAAGTTACTTGACCTTAACCCCTCTTAATAGTGCGATCACTACAAAACTATAAAACCTATACTAACCTAAGTGTCCTTCTCAGCCTTATGACACTTAGGACTAGAAAGATCCTTAGTCTTGACATATTTTTGAGTTGAATGACGAGATCGCCTTTTTGGATAACGAAATTGAGGGGCCTCTTTTGACATATGACCAAATGAGTGATAATGATCTATTAAGCTGCACAAACTCATTAGTCACATTAATGGTTGTCATTAATCACCGAAACATACCTTGGGGGCCTAGATGCTTACAATCTCCCTCTTTTTGGTGATTGATGACAACACAAACATAAATAACGAAAGAGCAAAAAAGATAAAACAGGATAAACACAAGCAAACTTGAAAAAGGACCAAAAGAACTCAACGGCTCAAACGAAATCCATAGATATGTCTCAAACCACAGCATACTCAAGCGCCAAAAGTACATATCCATGAATTAACACCAAATGTGATACAAAGCATCAAAGTCCTGATAACTACGAGCTCTCTCTATCTCTACCCTCCCCCTGACTCCAACTCCCCCTGACTCTCTCCCCCTTTGGCGTCAAAGCACCAAAAAGGCGAGCTACTGATCCGGCTGTCGAGGTACGGCAAGGAAGCGGTCCGGATCGTTGTCGTCGTCGTCGGACGGAGAGCCCTCTGTGACGGACGGGAGCTGCTGGTCTGAACTGCCTGCTGGATCTGAACTGACTGGGGGTGTAGCTGTCGTCGAGGCTCTCGTGCTGGCACTGCCTGGAAGAGGGTCCGTAGAAGTGGTAACCGTCTCAGCAGAAGATGTGTCAACATCTGAAGTAGTAAGTGCTGAAGCTACCGGCTGTGTCGACTGCTGAAGTAAGGAACCCTCTCCTCCTCCCCCTGAAGGTAGTGTCTGTGGTACGACGGGGAGGGCGACTGACTGGACTGCCGAAGGTAGAGCTAAGCTATGATCTCTAAGGTCAAGCACATGAATAATTGCATGAAAGTAAGTGCTTGAAAAGAAAGAGTGGGCAAGAGACAATCGGATTTTTTCCCGTGGTGTCGATGTGTTGGCACACACCCCTAATCCACGTTGTGACACTCACTAAGAGTCTTGTCACCTCCCAAGTCACCGAGACGAGGGCGCTCACTAAGAGTCTCCGTTCACCATCCCGGCGTGGTGGAGCTCAAGCCACGTACAAACTTCTTCGGGCTCCCACAATCGTAGGCAAGCTCCGGAAGAAACACCTTCAATCACCAAGATCGCCTAGGTGCTGCCAATCACCAAGAGTAATAAGCTAGGGCCTTCACTTGATCAAGAAATGATCACCAAGAACGGATGCACACAAGCTTCTCTCTACTCAAGTCCTTAGTCTTGCTTCTTGAATGATTGAATGAACAAATGTGTGGAAGATGAAGCTCAAGATGGCTCTCAACAATATATGAGTGTATGAATGTTGCCTGGTGTCAAGAGAGTGCAAAATGACCCATTGGAGGGGTATATATAGGCAGCTCACACGAATAAAGCCGTTGGAGAAAAGCTGCCAGAAAACTGCGTAGTGCCGGTTAATCCGACGTACCTCCAATAGTCAGCGTCGATTTAACCGATGAGTGTAAACCGCCCATTCTGAAAACTAGCCGTTACAACTTGGGCAGATTAACCGACGTATCATCGGTTTAACCGGTGAGTGTAGTTGTCCACTGATCAACTGAAAAACCAAGTCTCTGGACAACTGCACCGACGTTAACTCAAAACCATCGTCGGTTTAACCAGTGAGTACAACTTCTGAAACCCCTGGAAAAACCATCTCACTGGTCAATTGCACCGATGTCTCATTTCAAACAGCGTCGGTTTAACCAGTGTATTGAACTTGAAATGCCCTGGAAAAACCAACTCTGGACTAATGCACCGACGTTAATTCAAACAACATCGGTTTAACCGGTGTATAGAACCTGTCCAGACTCTGTTGACTGCGTTTAACCGACGTATAGAAAAGTGGAAGCGTCAGTTAAACCGGTGTATAGACTTTTTCTGATTTTGCCTTTTCTGATTTGAGTCTTGAGTGAAATCCAAATATTCTTGAGATATAAGTTGAAAACCACTTATTTGAACTTCTAGGAACCTGAGTGACCATAGTGTGCATCCATTTTCAAATGACCATGTCCATGCTCAAGTTACTTGACCTTAACCCCTCTTAATAGTGCGATTACTACAAAACTATAAAACCTATACTAACCTAAGTGTCCTTCTCAGCCTTATGACACTTAGGACTAGAAAGATCCTTAGTCTTGACATATATTTGAGTTGAATACTGAGATCGCCTTTTTGGATAACGAAATTGAGGGGCCTCTTTTGACATATGACCAAATGAGCGGTAATGATTCCTTAAGCTGCACAAACTCATTATTCACAATAATGGTTGTCATTAATCACCGAAACATACCTAGAGGGCCTAGATGCTTACAGCTGGCTGCTCTTCTGGCGCCTGAGACTCGGCCTGCTCATCTTGATGAGTGTAGCTCGGTGTAGGAATGGCTGAGCGATGCGAGCTTGATCGGCTTGAGCTCGACCCGGTCACCTTCTTGAGTGCTCCCGACACCTTCCTTCCGATGTTCCTAAAAGACATTGCAACGAATAGACAAACCAAACACTCGGAAGGATTATGTGAGCGTTAGTAAAAACCAAGTCAGCTGTCCAGAGAGTTAGTAATCCTTGTGGGGCATAGTTGCCTCTCACAAAAATTGTTCTTGTGGGTGATAACACTCCACAAAATCGTTCTTATAGGCGATGACGCACCACAAAACCGTTCTTGCGGGGTTGTGGTACCACCACAAACACGTTCTTGCAAAGAGAAGAAGGTAAACACGAAATGCAAATGGGATGCAAATAAGAATGCAAAAGAGGGAAATCTTTTTCTTCTTTTTCTTATGAACTTGGAGAGAAACAAGAGCAAAGAGAGCAGAGGGAGGAAGAACACGAAGTGGGACTGGTGGAACTCGGGCAAGGGGAGTGCCATGGGCTCCCTGTGCACCGGGTTAAATAGAGGGGTGCCACCCCTGAGTCGGCCGACCAAGGGGTCGGCCGGCCTGTGGCTGGCCCAATTTTTCTCCCACTTTTTCAGTGATGCTTAATGACCGCCATATGGTCCAAAAATGCATGAGTGAGTGCAGGGGTAGGCTGGTGTAGGCCTAGGAGTGGCCCCAAATGCATTTGGACATGAAAATGATCCAAGTTCATGCATGCACTACACTCCAAATTGTTATGGCTGCCATTTTCTTCCAAAATTGCCCCTTGGGCACTTGTCTAATTCCAAGATTCATGGGGATTTATGATGCAAAAGATGAGAAAACAAAATATGCAAGGGTTTTCATGCAAAAGAAGCAATGCTCATGCAAGAATCAAATAGAAATGAGAGAAATTCAAACATGCAATGGTTAAAATCAAATATGGGATAACTACCGATTTACCTGTCGGCAAGGGCTCAAAATTTAGAGTCTTTTGAACAAGACATTTTATCCCGTCAACCTTGATTAGCTTGATGAAATAATTCCAAAGTGTGACACCGCTTCATAGAAATCATCGGAAAAATTTGTACCTTGATGTGATGTCTGGGGTACTCGGGATTATTATTTGTTCCTTTTTTGATCGGGTTGAACTTCTCATGATACATATCATCCCATGGTACTGCCCCTGAAATGTTAGAAATTACTTACCTGGGTTGCACCATAATGTGGTCGCTTTCTCGATTGATGCAGTGTTCATTGTTGTTGGTGATCAGGCAACGGCAATAGAGCACTTCATGCAAACAGAGAATGTGCGCCTTTTTCAAGGTTGGATGCAATCATGATCAATTCAACTGCTGAAGTGTTGACTTCCCAAAATCAATAGTGCCAAGTCACGCTTGTCTTGAAGTCGACTCAGATTCATTGTGAAATTCATTGGCGAATTGAAATTGATAGGAGACTACCCCTGTCCTCACACAAAGAGAAGACAACATGGTTATCCTGCTAGATCACTGGCCACTAACCATAGAGATTTTCCTTACTTTAAATAAATTCTTTTAACATGTGCCTTCCCTGGCAACGGCGCCAAAAATGCTTGTTGACGCCTACCAACGTCACCACTGAAAACCAGCGATGGCGTCCGTAGACGTCAATGGGGTGGCAGGTATTTCATGGGCCACGAATAAATCCGCAAAAACACAGAGTACTGCCGTAGCATTTTACCCGAGAGTAACCCGGGGTGTCATTTATATTTCCGCAGGGAAGGCGGCGGTGTATAGAATTTAGTTAAGTTAGGAGGAACCACCATGGATTAATGTCAATGATCCGAACAGGGTGACAATATTCATGGTAAAAAGGGGTAGTGAACATACAAGCACAACTAGATAATATGCCTAGGACATCGGAGAGGAAAGAGCAAGATCAAGGGTAACTAGAGCCATAATCTATTGTACTCTCATGAGCAAACCAAACTGAGTCGTTCATACACAAAGGAAAAGCCTGATCAATGGACTAGAGAGACCGCATCCAGATGAACAGGAGGAGCCTGACACATCCAACGGCTTTATGTACCTCCTACCCCTCTATCCGAACGTGGAGGATTACTCAGGCTCGGACAGGGCTGTCACCACCTGCGGCTACCTCTACAAACCGTGGGATAGAGTTGCGTTCAAATGTGGTCATCAACTCAGGCACCACACCTGCGCTAACGAGCACCACTCTAGCCTTGCGCAAGGACACCCTTGTCTATCCAGGGCCTTAGTTCTAGAGCGCCCAATTAAGGAAGATGAAACAAAGTCATGATACACGAACTAGTCTATGCATATAAATCACTCAAGACAATCATAACTCACAAGAAGGATCACATACATAACAGAGCATATAAACCAAAGTACTGAATAGAATAAATAAGCATCTAGTACAAACTCAGAGAATTACATAAAGAGAAGGTAAAAGACATACCGGACTCTCCACGAAGACTCTAAGACCTCGAACTACAATTCGAATCTGAACTCCTCTAGTCCTAAGACCTCTACAAGTGGAGATGAACTACATCTTGAAGGAGTAGCTCTACACCAATTTCTCCATGCCATGAAATGGAGCCCCTCCCCTCATATTTATAGAAGGGAGCCACCCTTTGCTCGGCCGTGAATTCAGCATAGAACCACTTGAACCGACGTTGTGAGCCAATGGGAGGTTGCCACGTCACAGACTTAAGGTGGTGGGGCCCATGGGAAGGTCGACCGACCTGTAGATCGGCCGGCCTCCTAGTGGGCCCACCGACCTTCTCCTTTGTCCTATGGGCTGTTCTCAGGGCCCACTTGTCAATGGTGTGTGGCTTGGCTTCGTTCCTGTTGGATGTCTTCTCTGGTAGCCTTCTGATCCATGTGTGCCGATGTCTGATTGGTCGGTGTTTGCTCTTTGGCCGAAAGGGTATGATTGCCCTCCATTTTCAGGTAAAATCTGCACTCATAGAAATTTAGAGGAACATATAGAATTCAGTGATTTATTAGTGGCATGAGTGTAAGAAATGCAAGTCCATCCATTTATTATGACAATATTGACACTCAGAAATGGTTATTAGTGAGCGTCAACAGCGTTTTTTGAATAACTACTAACGCGCCCATAGCTAACCGTGCCTCTAGCAGCTTAGCTAGCTGGAATATAATAAACAGATTTGCTCCTTGTCAACTGACTGAAATGGTGCTTATCACTCAGTCGACGCGCATACGCGTCCGATCGGCGACGCACCGTGGTGATCATATTTTATGGAATTCATCCAACCGGGTTCGTGTTTGTTTGTTGTGAATACCCGGTTACGCGTTAACGGGCCCGGCAAAATTAACCCTTACTCGTTTTACTCCATCTTCAACCTCGTTTGTATCGTTCAGTGGAGGCTGGGGGTAGTGGGGGAGGTGGCCGGCGATCCCCTTGCGATTCGTCTTTCCCCGCCGGTGATCTGTCCATCCTCTCGTGCACTGGTGTTTTTATCTACTCCATCTGCATCTGTCTTCAATCCCTATCACCAGATCTCCCCTCCCCCTCGAGGTACCCATAATTTTTCGAGTTTGATGTGGTTTTTCTGGGTTTGATTTTGCATATGTCGTCTATCCTAGCAGCAGAGCCCCCCCTCCCCCCCCCCCCCAACTGGATTCTGCTATAGGTAAATCCGTTGTAGGGTTAGCTAGATTTTTTTGTTTGATATTTTAAGTTGCTTTGGTAGAAATGACAAATTGAGGCACACGAAGGAAAGAGAGATCGGAGAGCAGTGCGCTGCCCATATCTATGGCCTTTTTTGGATATTCAATGGTGGGCAATCGATGATTGTGGAACAGATCAGATGGAGATACTAGTTAGCTGCTGCTTCAGTAATCAACAGAGATAGGACTTTTATCTTTGTTTTGTACGGTCCATGGTTTTGATACGGGTTAGCTGTTTCTTTATAAATCAACGGAGAAATAGGATTTGTCTTTGTTTTTCAAAGCAATCTGCTGCATGTCTGTCTATTTTTGCATCCCTCGCAATGTAGAATTAATCTCTAGTTTATATCTCAATACTATCATACTGCACGAAATCCCAATCCTTTGTTTCCTGTGATCATCTTTCTGCTGAACATATCATAATTTGATTAGCCCTGTCAAATTAGTCATGTCAAGCTAGAGCCCCTATTGGCTGTGCTACAATGAGTACTGAGCTACATCATAATTTACTAATGAATTAGGCAGTCATTTAATTTTTGCATTGCAGCTGATTTGCATTCAGTCTCACGGTTTGTCATAATAGTGTTCAATTTTTTTCTAATTGCTGTTGGATTTTTTGTGTTCCACTAGCTTCAGTTTGTGGATTGTTAGCTTTTGATTTTGAGAATTATGGTCGATATATTATTGCCTTGTTTATGGTACCTAGTTGATAGGGAGGGAGGGGGAAAGTCGACATGGCTTGAAGGCTCTTCTTCATCACGGATGGTTGTGGAAGGGATCTGTGTTGCAACGAAGCTTGATTTGTAAATACTATAAATTTGTAATGTCAATGCGTACCCTACTTTTTTTCAGTTAATTGCGATTGAAATTCATTTGTAAACTGAGTGCAGATTGTACTTCAACCTTTTATTGTAGCAATAGAACTTAATCATTTTTGCCTCTAAAAGATTGAAACTTGAGGATCGACCAGTCGATGTCTCAATGACTCCCAAGTCCTAGGCCACATGCAATTGCGATTTATCTAGCTGTAAATCCTCAAGTGCACCCATATTTTGAGCACAAGCTTAGAGCCTAGTAAAATTATTGAATGGATATGTGGGTTTCCCAATAATATTTACATGCCAGAAACTGGTTTAAAGTGATCTACAAATCTAATTTATGTCATTGTATATGCAAATATCACCTGTAATTCTTTACCTTTTCCTTTGGCCTTTTTTTTGCACCTTGCTAGTTGAACTGCTGGCTATGTTTTCTTAGAATTTGGAGAATTATACTGTTAGAAACCCTTTCTTGGGTATAAATGGAACGATTTAATACAGATTTGCTCCTTGTCAATTGATAGAAATCCTGCTTTTGTGTAAATCGACGTGCAGCAGTGTCAGACCGGCGACGCACGGGACAGATCGACTTGTGTGCATATCTTGTAATCGGGTCTTGCTGTTGTCTATACCTGCAGCCCTCGCCACTTCCTTGGTTCCTCTTCCTCGGTCCATCCCCCTTCCTGATCCATTGCCATTTCTTCTCAGATCCCATAAGTGAAAGAGCCGGAGGACGTGGAGCCAACCAGCAGCAGTTCTGTGCCAGCAACAACGCAGGATCTGCGAGGGGGCACCGAGATCCCTGCGCGCAGTGGCATGTGTCTGCGAGATCCGCGGCGACCCCGGCAAGGAAGACCATGGGGTGGTGACATGGCTTCCTGGCAAGCGCGGTCTCCCCTGTGGCGGATTAAGGTTGAGTGTGTTCTATGTTTCTCCTTGTTTCCTCCCCGGCCTGCAGCTTCTACTTCCATTTCCTTGTTGATTTCTTCCTCTTGTGTGTACCATGTGCTGCTGCTCAGGTCTCCGCTTTGTAGTTGTGCAGCAAACAAGAAAATGCATGTGTGATTGTAACTCATAATTCTGTGCGTATGCAAATATGGATAAAATTCCCCACCTAGTATGCAATAATCATGCTTGTGTGCATGATTGTAGTTGTTATCTATTTGTGTTTGTGACTTAGAGAAATACTTGTACTAGCTTGAAGTTCGAGAAATAAATATCCTGTCTATGTCTAATCATGCTTGCGTGTGTTATTATAATTGTTTGCTCATTTTGTGTCTGTGACTTGGATGGAATTTCCTAGCATGCACTTCTAAGAGTTTTTTTTGTTTAATCATGCATAAGTGTGCAATTTATAATTTTTAGGATTCCTCTCTGCGTGTTCCAAATGTTTTCAGAATTTTAGCTATTTTGTCAGAACGGTTCAACCTGTAGCTGTGATTGGAATTGTTTAAGACTAAACCTCCATCTCAGACTAACAACTTCTGATTGGCTCCTAGGTTCTTGAACACAAAATTCAGAAGTTCAGTTTCCAAAATTTCTTTTACATTTGTTGATTTTAACAATATCAATCATTGTTTGGGTTAGAATCAATTCATCTCGTTAAGCTTATATACAGGGTAATCTTGTTTTATCTTCTAACCAATTTGTAAGATCTGCGTTAACCCTTTTAATCTGTTTTTATATTTAATTTAATTATCATAGACAAGGTTCTTTCCAGGTAACTAAAAACAAACACCTCTTTCCTTGTGTGGTCTATAAATATAATAGGTGTAGGATTATTTGTATCACTTATGTTTTTTTCTTTTATGCTTTCTGAAAATCTTGGTCTATTATAGCTTTAGAAATTGGCTTGCATCTTATATATTTTTGCCATTCATTTTAACCTAGATTCCATTCTTCTTTTATGCATGTCACAGGTGCCATTATATGGCAATTTGCCAGAATTCCGCCTTCCACTTTGAAAAGTTACAGGTAATGCATATGAATGTTGCAGTGCTCGCTCTTATGCAATTTTAGTGTACTATAACAATAAGTTTTGTGTTTCTTGGTATATTTTGCGCTAGATTCTCATTTTTTTCATGTATTTTCATGTCATGCCAAAATTAGACCTGTATACATTTATAGCTTTTGTTTGTAGAGTTGCTAATACCAATTAGTGTATATGTTCTAGAATATTTTTACCATTTTTTTCATTTAGTTCATAAAATTTTTTGCATCCACAACTTAAGGAGGTCCAAATTGTTTGTATCAAAGCTTTCAAGTGAGACACTAAGGCCATACTTTTCAATCTTTTCCTAGTTAGAAATAACTTATTATTGTTGTTTTAGCTCCCTTGTCTTAGATAATTATGCTAAAGTAGTTTGCGACTGTTGTAAGTGTTGATCTGTATGTAAGTGTTGTCTTAGTATATTATGGTATAGAGTCTTGTGGTACATCTACTGTGTATGACTTGCTTCTAGCAATCAAGTTAACGTGAAAATGTCTTTAATTACATGTTTCTTAGCATTGTGAATATGCAAATATGTATGAATCGACCATGTCTTTTCAAATTTACTGTAATTTATTGAGTTTTACTACAAAATCACAAGTAACTTATATTTGAATTTTGTTCCTTCGTCATGGAGCCCTATCTCAATTCATTTTTAGTCTTGAGTTGCTAGACTTGATGTATCCCCTCATCTTTCCTTTTTTTATTAGTGTTTTGTTAAGTCATTATCATCCAATGGTGTACTGTGTTGAATCTGTTTGGCTCTATTGGCAAGGCATCATTGTTCGTCTTAGAAATAAATCATTATTTCAGGAGCTGTTATTCATGGTGCAAGTAAAGGAGCTAGTATATACGCATGAATTGTCTTTGATATTATTGGTTACAGGTCTGGATGTGTGTGATTTTGTGATTATTTTTGTCATTTGTGTGTGACATGACATTGATGCTCGGATCCAGTCTGGCCTCACCTCCTTGCTCTTTTCTACAAATCTGCGAGGCAGCGCAAGTGAGGTCTCTGCTCAGCATCCGGAGCTGAGGTAACCACGCACCATAGCACCATTTTTATGGTTCTTATGTATCAGATTACTAAAAGTTCAGAACATATGACCACTCTTAGTTCAGATTAGTAAAAATTTTGAACATGATGACTGCTCTTAGTTCATATTAGAGGGAAGTTCAGATTAGTTCACATCTAGATTGTTCACTAACCATGAATTATACCCTTTGTGTACTGTGGACAATAATCTTGCACTAAAAATATACATTACGGCTGGGCAATCTGTTTTTTTTTTCTATTTGTGTTGTTATGACTTGCATTTTCTTATTGTGGCCTTATGTAAACAAAAAGTAGTTTAATTTTTATGCCTTTTATGAAGTGTTTTGTTCTTGTTGGCGCCTGACATCAATTAATCTTGCGGCTTCATTTTTCCTCATAATGCTAATATAGGATATAATATGAGTATCATCATGACATCTTGATGAAGTTACAACTTTAAAATTTGAAGTCATATTGTACTTATGCTGTGTAACTTCAGGCTTGTGTCTCTGTAAGTTTTGAAGTTAGTGTACAACTATAAATTTTGTGAAGCTATTGAGTAATCATGAACTCTCCAGTTTCATTTTTTTTTATTGAAGCTTTAATCTGCAGTCCTAATATGCTTCATCTAGCAATCAAGTAAATATGAAAATGTGGCCTGAAATTTTGTAATTCTTATACTAGAATTACACCCTCATTTAGTATTCTAAATTTCTAGTTTGTTAGTGTAAAACAAAAAATGGAACACTACTTCACTAGAATTTTCTATGCCAATTTTACCCAAGTATTTCAGCTGCCTGCTAGTTGTGGTTGCCATAGAAGCAATGTGATGCTAGTGGACTGAACTAGTTCTAATGGTCATTTTTATTTCTTCATTAGCGGTATGGTATATTTTGTGAAGCTATCGAGTAATCATGCAACTGTCCAGTTTCATTTTCTTTTTTATTGAAACTTTAATCTGCAGCATGATATGCTTTATCTAGCAATCAAGTAAATATGAAAATATGGCCTGAAATTTCAGAATTTTTATACTAGAACTGCACCCTTATTTAGTATTGTAAAATTCTAGTTTGTTACTGTAAACCAAAAGGTGGAATATTACTTCACTAGGATTTTCTATGCCAATTTTACCAAAGTATTTCATTTTCTCCTGGACCTGTTACTTTTCTTGTATTGCATGAGCGGAGTTGAGGAGTTAGGGATGGAGAACTCAGGTAAAAGAACTTCTCTCCTGCTACAAAGATACGAATTAGCATTTTAGTATGTGTTTAAAGTCCCCTGAACACACTTTGGTTTTTAAAGTTTTTCCTAGTCTTGCATAGAGTATTTTGTTATTCTCGTGGCTGCTTCTTTGTTAATTAGCACTTCCTGGACCAATGGCTACAAAACTACAAGTGACTTATACTAGAATTACATCTTCGTTCAGTATTGTAATTTCCTAGTTTTTTACTGTAAAATAGTACATATGTATGCTAGACAAATGAGAAGCCATAATGTCAAACTTTTTTAGACATATTACTCCTCTAATTTTTCTCCACATAGTAGATTACTTTGAATTATTTGGTTCATTTAATTTGTGCCAGTTCTATTAGCGCTTCCAGATTACTTTGTTCATTTCAGTTGTTAGGGAGGGGGGTGTTGTTAAGTAAGCTAATTGAATTAATGGGTTACAACCTAGAAGGCTGCACTTACTTGCGACATTCTGTTTAGCGATCCAATATCTAGTTATGAGTATGGTATAGTTTTCTAGGATTGTTAGCTGTTAGCTAATGTGATTCCATAACTAGGACTGTCTGCAAGTTGTGATTGCTAAAAAATAGCACTGCTCTAAGCTAGACTGAATGTTGGTGTTGACTGAATATAGGCGTTGACTGAATGTAGGTGTTGACTGTTCCTAGTGTCAGTATTTTGTTATGTTAATTTGGCTACTAGAAGTAGGTGCATAGCTGTAGTGGTTGCTGGTCGGTGTTTTTTTTGTTAATTAGCACTTGTGATTGGTGTCTATGAAATTACAAATAATTTATATTAGAGTTACACCATAATTCAGTATTGTAGTTTTCTATTTTTGTCACTGTAAAATGTTTAGAGCAGCTTGTACTTTGGGTATTGTAACTTGTAAGCTTGTATTCTTCGTTCATATCAAACAACATGTCACTGCTATCTGAACGCACTTCTTTCATTATGTTTTTTTAGCAAGCAACTTGTCTAATATCTGAATTGACTTGCCACACCCTGTTGTCTACAGCAAACACCTGCTCAATGCCATTTGAATTCACTTGGTGCCTTAGGCAGTCTGCACCAGCCAACAGCTCACTGTTATCTGACCCTCTTCCACTGCCATTCATGTGAATTTCACTTGACTGTCATTTGGACGACATCTTGATATTCAGATGTATAAGTTGTATGGCCTTCAAGTCAGCATCTTGTTACACACATAGAATGTTGTATATCACAAGGTTAGATCAATATGTATGCTATTCATATTCGGAGTACGATGGATATATAATTCACTTAGTGTCTACCTATTATTTCAGTTATGCTTTTTTTCCTCATAAGGCTTGCCACATGTGTATTTAGGTGTGAACTGAGATATCTAATAGAGCTGAACATCTAGCTATAATGTGTCTTTGTTTTTCGAATTATTGTTCGGTATCATGTGTTCAACTTTTAATATGTTTTGATGTTGATCAGCAACTTAGACTACAGGTATACAAAACCTCCCTGAATTGTTGGCTACCTGCATTGCTTGTCAGTTATTCAGAGTTCAGTAGTGATGTTTTAAGATTTGAAGTTGCGCGGACCGAACTATGTTTGAGTATATGCATATTCTTTTTTAATAGTTCACTGATGTAGTCTCATATAGTTATCTCTGAAATCAGTCTCTGAATTATGCAGTCTGATATATACTCTGAATGTGAATTGGTTGTCAAATCAGAATATGTACATACAGTTTTGGTATTTTAATTTGTTTTCTGAACTCTTTGTTGGTACTTTGTAATGTCACGAATAAAATCCGAAAGCGCATGGATACCGCTGTAGCTTTCACCCAAGAGTATTACAAGGTATCATATCCACGGGAACGTGAGTACACTATCTACGGGTTCAGACAGTCCAAGGACACACACTGGTGTAGGAGGATAGAAAAGAGAGGACTTCTAAGATCTAGAATCTATGCCTAGAAGAAGTGATCACGTCGCCATTATACTTCGAGCTACCGGTTTTGACCGGCTTATACAAGCCGATAGCTCCAGTAATAGTGCTCTATCCAATATCCGAACGTGGAGGATTACTAGGGCTCGAACAGGACGGTCACCACCTGCCGGCTACCTCTACAAACCGTGGGACTATTGGACAACTGAGTGGTATAGTGTAGCCTAAACACCACGTTTACATCTTTCCCTACTAACTCTAGAGGCGTACAGGGTTATTCTTTTCTATCCGGAGCAACTCTAGAGGCGTATAGGGTTATTCTTTTCTATCCGGAGCCCAACTCTAGAGTCAAATGCTACTCTCTAAGTATTCACATCAACTAATTTAAGGCAGAGATGATAACTTACGATCTAGACTTTATTTCTAAATAAACAAAGAAAGTCTCGAACACTTACAACCGAATAAGCATCCGTCGAGGTACAAGCGGAGAAGAGCGCCGACAAGCCCGGCACTTTTCCCAACTCCTCCTCACTCTCATGTAGAGATACAAATTGGAGAAGAGCGTCATTACCGGCGTCCCTCCTGAGCACCTCTACTCCTAAACTCCCTAAGACAACTCTCACTCAAGTGAGAACTCAAGAGAAGGTGTGATGTGATGAGTGTGGTGTGTGTCTAATTCTCACCCCCTTCCCTTGTATTTAGAGGAGGGAGCCACCAGCCTCTTGCCCGGGAAATGAGCCAAACCGCCATTAGGGACCAACCACACCTCGCCACGTGTCATCTGAGAGGCAGTGGGGCCTGTGGGCTGTCACCACTAGGTCGGCCGACCTGGGGGTCGGCCGACCGTGTGCTGGCCCTGTTTGCCCCGGTCTTTGGTCAAAAGGCTGCTAGGTGGGCCCCCATGTCATGTATATGGGTAAGGGCCTGTCTTAAGTCTGTTTGGTAGTTCTGGTGGGCCCGTAGATCCTTATGAATGTGTCTGATTCGTCGAGGAGTTGTTGCCTCGGATCAACGGCGTGTCACCTTACTTTTGGGGTGCATTCTCCTCTCATTTCCAAGCATAAGCAATCTGCACATAAATGTACACCAACACTTTGTGGAACTCGTTAGTAATAACTCCTACCACTAGTTTTGACGCTCGTCTTTCATACGCTCATGCAGGAGCTGATGGCTTGCTCTGGTGGTCGGGTTTGTATCTTGACGCTTGGAGCCTGTTTTACCTGCATTTCTGCCCAAATTCCGATATAGCAATATTTCTAAGAGGAAACATGGAATTAGCTCTTTCTGGATAACATCAGCAGGTACGAGACTTTATTCTCATGATTTTAGGCTCAAGATGATGCCTGAAATGAGTCGTTAGCGAGCGTCAACAAGATCCCCCAGACTTAGTTTTTTGCTCGTCCTCGAGTAAAGGCAAGAACTAAGGCGGACCCGACTTCATATGATATGACACCTGCATACAAATTATTCTAAGCTTCACTCTTACCTGTGAATTTTGATGTGTCTACCATGAATTGTTTGGGAAGTTGAGGAGTGAAACAGTGCTGACTTCAGTCTCCTCCACTTTTCTGCTATATGACTGGGATTTAAAAAATATTTTTGCAAGGACCAACCATAGCTTTACTTCTCCATAGGATCTCTCATGTCACTCATTGTGTAAATATCCTCACCAAAGCATTGCTTGGTTTCATCCTACTTCTAAAGATAGCTTATGTGGAGCTCAAGGTAGGAGAAGAGGAAGCATGCACTTGTGTCACATATATTGCAAAATCAAACAATGGATCCATGGAGACAACAAATCAAACAAGCTGATCAAGATTGTGTACATATGTGGATGGTGGATGGTGGAAATGAAATACTCCTCTTATGAATCTCTCTCTCCTTTATTTGGATAACATGAGGACATGGCTATATTATTGTATATCTCTCTTTTTTTCTTGGACTTTCATGTGTCCAACTTTTTTTTTGGGTCATGCTTCTTAGGCATGCCATCTTTCTCTTTTTTTTCCATGGACATTGATATGTCCATTTTTTTTGGATTATGCTTCTTGGGCATGCCATCTTTTTTTTATTTAGATAACATGAGGACATGGCTATATTATTGTATATCTCTCTTTTTTTTCTTGGACTTTCATGTGTCCAACTTTTTTTTTGTCATGCTTCTCAGGCATGCCATCTTTCTCTTTTTTTTCATGGACATTGATATGTCCATTTTTTTTGGGTTATGCTTCTTGGGCATGCCATCTTTTTTTTCTTTTTCTTTTTTTTTGATAGCCTATGCCTCATTTGAATGATACTAGAGAGAGATCATTAAACATAGAGTTTATTTTGTGGATGGATGGAATGGCATAGCTAACTTCTAGAGTAGAAGTTCAACTGGTGGAGTGCACATGATCTTGATCAAACAAGTATGAAAGACATCTCACTAGGGTCAGAAAGTTTGAAGAGGCTCAATGCAACAACAAGGCTCATATGTGTAAAGATTTGTATAATGAAGATCAACATATGACTTTGGTAGGACAGACACGTGGAGTTGTAAAGCTTATGGAGGTTTTCCTTTTGATAAAAAAAAGTTTCCCAAACATAAAAGCAGATAAATCAAGGATTCTTCCATCAAACCATATCACACTAGTCAATAACTTAATAATTATGGGTTCTCTAAGATATGATTCACAAGCTCAGGCTTAGTAAAGAATAAAAGGTATGCATGCCAATCATAGAGAAGCACAAGCACCAGTGGATACCTTGAGTTTATTTTTAATGATTAAGAAAGTTTTCATTTAAACTCATAGGTTAGGGAGAGCGAGGGTTAGAGTGCGCTAACCGTCACGACGAAGAACGAACGGAGCTAGTACTAGTCAGCCGAACCTGAGGGTCCACTGCCCAATACTAGCTCTGATTCGTCTTGGCTTTTTGCATTCTGGCTTGTTCGGTGTTGCACACGTGTTGTGGGAGATCTCGAGTGTATATGCATGAAAGTTCCGAGAGATCTCCCCCACACTTGTCCTTGTACCTGGTGCTTATTCAAAAACAAAAATGTGGAAACAATCTAATAGCTCTAGCGGTTTTAAGAACCAGGGAGCTCCTAAAATTTATTAAAACTAGAATTTAATCTCACCGAGATACTTACTCAAGCAAGGCTGAACTAAGATTGCATCAACATGAGTATGTTGTGCAACATTAATCCAAAACCTTGGCCTACCTTCCCATTTGAATTCAGCTCACTGACTCACCCAATTGGATTTGGAGATTTCTGCAGGGGTTAGTCCACATATGCAACTAATATCTATACAAGTATTAATTCTGAGGTTCATCAATCAAACTTGACACCATGTCAGTTTGACAGAAAAATACATTTTAACCCAAGCACCATGCTTGATTTAAAAGGCCTATGAATGCATGCTATAGCATACATTCAAACCAGAGCATACAAGGACAGGAAAAGGGAGCACAAAGCATGATTGAGCACTATTCAAACACGGGATAAGTATGAGTACGAACCTGGTGATCCTCGGGCGACCTCCCGGTAGGGCTTTGTTTAATGTCAAAAGCAGGACATTGAGAGTACTTACCATGATGGTTTGTTGATGAAGACTCAATGTTGTCACCATGGCAACTCCTCTCTTTTTTTCATTTTTTTATGGAGCAAGAAGCGAGGACGTACACCAATTACAAGACAAGATATGAATCAAGAAAAGAACTTACTTTGGGGTACTCACTTACCTCCCCCACACTTGGAGTTTGCAGAACTTCAAGTGTATGGAGTTCAAGTCTCCTTCTGTAGTTGTTCTTCATCAAGGACATTTCAAGGTGTTGTAGTCGGTGTAGCTCACATGTTCGTAGGTGTTGCTTGTCCATCATTCTTCTTGATCTTCCCCTAGAAAGGTTAGCGACCAAAAATATCTGAAGGAAAACTATATCCTAGAACATGCTCTTGCTTTTTTATTGAAAAAGAAATGAATAAGTAAATAAATAAATAATAGTCCGGACTATCTTCCGGCAGTGCTTTGTTTCTGGTCATAAGCTCGACCATGATAACTCTTGCAGCCATAATTGGTGATGGGTCATTGTTTCACCACCAATCGTTGAAGCTAGCTACAAGGTTAATGCCACGGTGCACCCACGAAATCTACAATGTTTACGGTAAACATATATATCTACAACCAACCTTCTAAAGATTTTGCAGAAGAGGACCTTGAGTTGGTTGTAGTCCTCGTGTGTGCACGGTGCACTAAATATGCTTGACTCTGGAGTTGCATTGAATGAGCATGGTTTTCGTAGTATGTCAAAAGCGGAACTCCCATGCTCATTTGTGGAATTCTTTTCATTGGACTCCAAAGTCAGCGCAGTTCCATGGCCCATTGACTCTCCATCTCAAGAGATGCGTCGTGGAAGCTCATAGTTGTATCTCGATCGAGGTCGAGAACAACAGATTCTAAGCCATTAGGAAGAGGCTCACACTCAGTCGAGGATGATGATGATAATTCATCTTCACAAGAGTGAAGGCTACATTCTGAGTCATGTTCTTCAGAGGATTCTAGAACTCCCAAGAGAACGGGCTCGGATGATATGAACGGAGATGTATGCATCATCTCCTCGAGCGGGTTTTGCTCGGTAAGAGGCTTTGTGTAGCAGCACCGTCCAAATTAAACCGGCTTAAATGCACTAACCATCATCTTAATACTTAATCAAGTTACTGTGCACTTAAAACGGTATAACCTGACAGGCTGTCGGGTAAAATCCCGATTAAATTACTGTACTCCAGGATCACAATTGCACTTAGACCCGTACGAAGACGAGCACAGGTGATACCAGCACACAGAAGTCTTCAAATTAATTTACAACACCGGTTTTACATAAAAGGTTTAAATACAAACAACAGAGTTCAAACGCACAGCGGAAGTTTAAAACTGAGTTCGAAATATTATACGATAGCCACGACGACGATAAAAGGGTGAGCTCCACATCCTGCCCACCGATGTGATGCCAACCTGCCCAATCTTCACGGGGAAGACGGGGCCCACTCGACGGTCCAACCCGGAGGAAGCGGCTGTCCAATCCAGGACGCACAGATCTCCTCGAAGTCAGAGGGAACACAACCTGCTTAAAAGGGTTACAACAACCCTGAGTATACTAATACTCAGCAAGGCTTACCCGACTTTGGGTATACTTAGCCCATTACCTAGACATGCAAAGCTTTTTGGCTCTGGAGTTCTTTTGCTGAAAAGCTGCTAGAAGTGAATCCTTACTTTCAATATTTTAGCTCCATTTAGTATACCAAGTATTAACTAAATTCGCCTAATCATCTAGAGCACACATGGTGGAACAGATTATCTTGCAGTAACTCTCAAACCAGCCTTTTCCATTCCGTTTTCATTCCACTTTCTTACTACGATGTGACACAGTGACCAAGGTTCTCTTAACCGAGTGAGACGGCGAATCGATCCGATTTAACCTTGCAAGGTGGACCTGACTCACACGACACGCGTAAACCCCGTCGGGCCACACACGTCAACTGTTCCCATCATCACCCCGACGTCTGAATCACGCCTGCCAAAACCCGGGTGAAGGGTCCCTCACAGCGAACTCCCAGAGAACTAGGAGGCGACATACACTCCAACACCCGCCATCATTCCACTCCCAGAATAGCAGGTCGCGATTCAAAGTATCGTTGCAATTCAGGTAGTTAGCTTACCGGTTTCGACTACCTCCTACTTCCGGCATGTGGTTAGTACTGTTCAAACTCGGTCATCAGGGCCAGCAACGGTACGGTCCTCAATCGACACAGGCAGAAGGTCATGTTCTCAACTATTCCATATCCATATTCCAACTCATTTCCGCCCGGTCTCCAATTCTTTTTATTCAACAATTCATTTCAAGCCAAAACTAAGGGATCAAGATCCTAAACTCGCGAGTGACAGTAATCACTCGACTTCTACCGAAATCCTATTTAGCAGAGCATTTCTATCGACACCTGCATACTAGTATAGGCCCACGGTACCTAGGGAAAACATGCATACTATGGTTCCATTCAACTCCTAGAACATAAATGCACAAATAATTAAATAAACATTGAATAACTTAAATTATGGTTATGCTCCGGGGCTTGCCTTGCAGGTCAGCGGGGTTAACGAAGACCTCTGGAGTGGGCTCAACGGCGTCCTTCTGTGGCTCTTCTGCTCGTGGCTCCTAGACCGGCTCAGCAACTAGCTCGTGGATAGCTTCGTTCGCGGCGTCTACACGAATAAAAATATGCCATGCGCAATTAGAACACAGTGCAATGCATGAGCACTTAATGCGATGAAAAGATCAACACAAATTAGCCTGAAGTGTTTCCTTCAACCACAAAACTACTAAACTTGCTTGGGTAGCAGGGATTAAACAGACTCTTGCTTTGATGAGATTACACATGCATGAAACAAATAACTAACAACATTTAAATAAAGAAAAGAGCAACGCTAGGGCAAATTATAAGCAAAACCTAACTTGCATACAGGATCTAGCCACTAAAATTTACCAACTTAACGAGAAGCAGTAAAGCATGCCACCCAAAATTTTCCAACAAAAGCTGCTGCTAACAAAGCATTTAAAATAACCCTAGCAAGGTAAATGGAACATAAATAGATCTACCCAAAAGTGCATAGCAACAGGTCATGAAACTTTTACAGTGGGCTACACATGAAATGAGTAAGCCACTGCGAATTTTCCATAATTTTTAGAGCCAAGGAACTACCGACAATAAATAAACTAGGTTAAATGCAAACTGAATTTTTCAGCAAGGCAAAAGTGACAATTGACCTGCACAGCTATTTTTCCTCTGAAGATCTTGATTTTAGAAACTTAAAAAAATTTTGTTTGGCATTTTTTGCATTTTTCTGCGAATTTACATGGATTTAAGAACTTTCAGCCGAAAATAAAGAATAAATTGGAAACATTAAAAGGTAAAAGGGGGGGCGCTGACAGCCGGGCCCGACATGGCAGTGGGCGACGGCCCAGCTGCCTCCCCCCCTCCCCTGCTTCGCCCGTGCCGCGCGCCACGGCTCTGGGCCGGCTCGGCGGCCAACAGGGCGGCGGCGGCGGCGGCCTGAGCCGACCGCGGCACGCCGGCGGCACGGGTTGGCCCGCCCGCGGCCAGGGCAGGGCGGTGGGGCAGGGGCCCGCATGGGGCGTAGAGGGCAGGGGCGCGGGCGCGCGGCGGCCCGCGGCGGCGCCGAGGCAGGGGCGGGGCTGCGCGGGGTTCCCCACCGGCGGCGGTGTCAACCGGCGGCGGACGGGGCGGAGCAAGCTCCGGCGCGACAAGGCGGCATCGGCGCGCGCAGTGGCGCGGCCCCGAGCCGCGCGGCTCTGCCCGCGACGCGCGGCGGTGGGATGCGGCGGCGCATGCGGCGGCGCAGAGCCGTTCCGGCTATGGCGGCGCAAGGTGACGGAGGGATGAGGCGGCGCGAGCATCAGTGAGGCCAAGCGGCCTAGGGGCGCGCGGTGGTGGCTCGCGATCGCGCGCAGAGAGGGCCGGCGGCGTGCACAGTGGGGGCGACGGTGCATCCATGGCGGCGTGGTGGCCAAATGGCGGCGGCGCGGAGCGGATTCGGGTGGGGAAGGAGTCGAGGAGCATGAGTAGGGTGCGGCCGAGCTCGCCGTGGATCGATTTTGCGCGGAAGAAAGCCGGAAGGGGGTCGTCGACGTGAGGGGCGAAGCTCGGGGCGGAGCTTGACGGAGGTCGGCAATGGCAGCCGCGTTCTGGAGCTTGACTTCGGCCGGGGTAGGGCACGGCCGCGTTCGTGGAGGGATGGAGTGGTTTAGGGGCGAGGTGCAGTGGGTTGGAGCGCGACGAATCGAGCTGCGGCGGCGAGGATTTGCCGGTGCGACGAGCGGCGGCGGTTTCGCTCAGTGCTGCTCGCTCGAGCTCGGCTCGTCGTGCACTGAGGAGGATAAAGGAGGATTGGGACGGCACAGGAAGCTTCGAGGCGTCCGCGAAAGGAGAAGAGCGGCGTCGGGCGCGATTGCCGACGCGTGGACGCGCTCGCCGGCGACCACAGCGGCAGTATGGGCGTCGGGGCACAATATCGAGCACAGGAGGGACACTGTTTGCTCGTTTAAATGATTTTAGCCCGAGTTTGACCAGTTGAAACTCCAATTTTTATTTGGGAACTTGAAATTTGGCCAAAATAAAAGTTGTAGAGGAAGGAAAGATCTACAACTTTCGTTTTGGGCGAAAATTGATTTGGAACTCAGATCAAGGACAAAAACGAGATCGAACATCGTTAAAACAATGTTTAACGCATGAACTCGGTTAATGCTAATGACGCGCTTAAGCCATGATTAGCAGCTAAACACGAGATTAGCGATCACAATTAACACAGGGGTGTTACAGCCTTCCCCCCTTAAAAGAATCTCGTCCCGAGATTCAGGCATGAGAGTATTCAAACAGGCGGAAAGGGGTCGAAGATGTAGTACCTGGATGAGCGTTTAAAAACTCCGGATACTTAGATTTCAGAAATTCCTCCTTCTCCCAAGTAGCTTTGTCTTCGGAGTGATTACTCCATTGAACATTGTAGAATCGGTTGGTTGTGCGACGAGTAACTCGATCCTTGCGATCAATAATCTTGATAGGGTGCTCAGTATAAGTGAGATCAGACTCTAATTGAATTGAGTCACTTGCCACAGCTTCAGTCGGAACTCTAAGGCACATTCTGAGTTGCGATACATAGAAGATGTTATGAACTGCAGAAAGATTTGCCGGAAGATCCAACCGATAAGCCACAGGACCGCATCATTCCACAATTTGATATGGACCGATGTAGCGGGGAGCTAATTTCCCTTTTATTCCAAATCTTTGCACGCCTTTCCAAGGTGACACTTTCAGATAGACGTGGTCACCGACCTTAAAGACGAGTGGATCTCTTCTTTTATCCGCATAGCTCTTCTGTCGAGACTGTGCAATCTTTAAGTTGGCTTGGATAAGGCGGACTTGTTCTTCGGCCTCTTGAACCATGTCGGGCCCAAAGATTGTTCTTTCTCCGGTTTCAGACCAATTGAGAGGTGTACGGCATCGACGACCATACAATGCTTCGAATGGTGCCATTTTGATGCTCTCTTGATAACTATTGTTATAAGAAAATTCAGCTAATGGCAAACATTGATCCCATTTCTGTGGATAGGTCAAGACGCAGGCACGGAGCATATCCTCCAATATTTGATTTATCCTCTCGGTTTGGCCATCTGTTTGAGGGTGGTAAGCAGAGCTGCGAATCACCCGAGTTCCTAAGCAAGTATGCAATTGTTCCCAAAAGCGAGCAGTGAATTGGCTACCACGATCAGAGATGATAGTCTTGGGTATACCATGCAGGCATAAGATACGCTCAACATATAACTCAGCATATCTTTTTGTGGAATAACGTGTACTGACTGGAAGAAAATGTGCTGACTTGGTTAGCTTGTCGACCACAACCCAAATAGAATCGTAACCCTTTTGAGTTCGAGGCAGGCCAACTATAAAGTCTATACTAATGTCTTCCCATTTCCATTCTGGAATATTCAAGGGCTAGAGAGTTCCAGCTGGTCTGAGATGACTAGCCTTAACTCTTCTACAGATATCACACTCTGACACATACTTGGCAATTTCTCTTTTCATCCGAGTCCACCAAAATCGTTGCTTCAGGTCTTGGTACATCTTGTTGCTACCCGGATGAATTGATAGTCGTGAAGTATGGGCTTCGTCAAGAATTTGTTTTCTGAGCTCAAAATTTTTAGGCACCACTAATCGGTTCTTGAACCATAACACATTCTCAGTATCCTGGTGGAAGCAATCCACTTTAGGATCTCCTTCTGATAGTCTTCCCTGAATTTCCTTCACCCTTTTATCTTGCTTTTGTGCCGTGATGATGAGATCACGAAGAGTAGGAGTAAGCTCTAGATGGGCCAATGTACCAGGTGGTACGATACTTAAGTTTAGCTTTTCCATTTCAAAGCAAAGGGATTCGCTTAATGGTATAGCTGAAATGCAATGACAGTGAACTTTGCGACTCAGCGCATCGGCAACCACATTTGCCATGCCAGGATGATAATGCACTTCGAGCTCATAATCTTTAATCAACTCAAGCCATCTTCTTTGACGCATGTTCAAATCAGCTTGAGTGAAAAGATATTTGAGACTCTTGTGATCGGTATAGATGTTGCACAATGAACCTAAAAGATAGTGTTGCCAGATCTTCAGAGCATGGACCACAGCTGCTAATTCAAGATCATGAGTAGGATAGTTTTCTTCATGCCGCTTGAGTGATCAAGAAGCATAAGCAATCACTCGGTTTTCCTGCATCAAGACACAACCAAGTCCTGTGCCTGAGGCATCACAGTAGACATCAAAAGGTTTTGTAGTGTCAGGTTGGGCCAAGATTGGAGCTGAAGTGAGAAGTGTTTTCAATTTCTGAAAAGCTTCCTCACATTGGGCACTCCAATAGAATTTGACACCCTTTTTAAGAAGTTCAGTTATCGGCTTCGCAATTCTGGAGAATTCTGGGATAAATCGGCGATAATACCCAGCTAAGCCCAAGAAACTGCGGATTTCAGGAACTGAAGTGTGGGCTTCCCAATCGAGTACATCTTGTACTTTACTGGGATCCACAGAGATGCCCTCAGCAGATATGACATGACCGAGGAATGGCACTTCCTTCAGCCAGAAGTCACACTTGCTGAATTTGGCATAAAGCTGGTGCTCTCTCAGATGCTGAAGTACTATATGAAGATGATGAGCATGTTCTTCCTCATTCTTGGAGTAGATCAAGATATCATCAATAAAGACCACGACCCGGCATGAATACCGAATTCATGAGGTACATGAAATAAGCGGGGGCATTGGTTAATCCGAAGGACATCACCAAATACTCGTATAAACCATAACGAGTAGAGAAAGCTGTTTTTGGTATATCCACCGGTCTGATTTTGATTTGATGATAACCAGATCGTAGATCTATTTTTGAGAATACCTTAGCTCCAGCTAGTTGATCAAAAAGAATATCAATACGAGGAAGTGGATATTTGTTTTTGATGGTGACTGCATTCAGAGGTCGATAATCCACACATAGCCTCAGTCCGTGATCTTTCTTCTTTACGAACAGAGCCGGGCAACCCCAAGGTGAGGTGCTCGGTCGAATAAAGCCTTTATCCAGCAACTCTTGTAACTGGATTTTTAATTCCGCTAACTCACTTGGAGTCATTCTGTATGATCTTCGAGATATGGGCGCTGTGCCAGGCTGTAACTCAATGACAAACTCAATATCCCGGTCGGGAGGCATGCCTGGCAAGTCCTCCGGAAACACATCGGGATATTCACATACCACCGGAATTACTTCTAGAATTTTTCCCTCAAGATGGTATATGACAGTGGCTTGAATTGCATGCTGGGAAAGATGAATATCCATAGAACCATATGTGGGAGAGTTTAACTGAATAACACGAGAGGAGGTATTGATGGTAGCACCATGTTCCTTCATCCAATTCATTCCAAGTATGACATCTATCCCCTGGCTTGGAAGGACAATGGGTGTAGTCGGAAAAATCGTCCCGTTCAAGTCAAGGGCCACACCTCGAACGAATTGGCTGGTACTTAAGGGTGCGCCCGGTGTATGAATGATATAAGGTCTTATCATGTGGGTTACTTGCAAATTAAGCCGTGCTACACATGATGGCCTTAGGGGCCTCTGCTGCTGTGTCGGGAAATGGGGTGCCCACTGCTGCTGTTGCTGGGGTGGCCTAGCGACCCAACGGCCCTGCTGTGGAGGATGGTTTGAAGCCTGCTGATTTCCTGTCTGAACCAGCTTGTACCTCTGGGGTGCATTGCTGGAGGATCCGGCAGGTGCCTTTCTCTTCTTATCAGCTTTGTGCGCCAACGTGGCATCTTCCTGCGTGATGGCCTTATTAAACAGATCGGTAAAGTTGTTGCATGTGGTGAGGGCTAGCTTGTCCTGAAGCTTTGTGCTAAGTCCCCTTCTGAAACAATAATGTTTCTTCTCATCAGTATCCACATGAAAACCGCCATACTGGGATAACTGATTGAAAGTCTGAGCGTACTGGAGCACAGTGTTGTTCCCTTGCTTCAGGGCAAGGAACTCTGCCATCTTTCTCCTCATCAAACTGGTAGGGATGTGGTGGGCTTTAAAAGCTGCCACAAACTCATCCCAGGTGAGACGCGTACCAGTGGGAAGTAGAGCCTTGTGATTGACCCACCATATTTTTGCAGGTCCTCTCAGCTGTTGTGCTGCAAAGGCGGCCTTGTCCAATTCTGCACAATTGAGGATGCTGAACTTATCCTCAATGGTGCGAATCCAAGCATCAGCCTCAAGGGGATCATCGGCCTTATGGAACAGAGGTGGCTGGGTGGCCAGAAAACCGACATAGTCAGTTTCTGCAGGTGCTAGCGGGGGAGCGTGTCG
This sequence comes from Panicum virgatum, assembly GCF_016808335.1. Lineage (NCBI taxonomy): Eukaryota > Viridiplantae > Streptophyta > Magnoliopsida > Poales > Poaceae > Panicum > Panicum virgatum. Next base: position 134,071 of record NW_024376269.1, read on the forward strand.
ACCTCTACCGGCATTGACTTGGGCTTGCACCAGTTGCCTTATCAACTCCATCTGCTCGTTGCGGTCAGCGATAAGAGCTGCAATAGCTTGAGCCAGAGAGGGAGGTTGTTGGGGCAGTGCTTCGTGATTATCATTGTCATGATTATCACCCTTCTGCAAAATAATCATTCCCCTGGTTAGCCATTTCGCTATCAGGATTAATTCATGCAAATAAAGAATGTGCATATATAATATGAACACACGGCATGAATCATTTCCCTTGCGATCTGGTTCACCAAGGGAAATAAAATGGTTTACTTCGGTTGAAACCGCGTCTACGCAACTTGAACCATAGATTGGTAACTCGGGTTGCACGATTTCCGACCAGAGTAGCTCTAGCGTAGGTAGCACTGAACATCTCCGAAATAGGATTTTAGATTCGCAGATAACCAAAGCACAGTTCCTCACTGGAGTTCCAAAATTTTCACGTACCCGCAGAATAAATTTTTCAAGAAGCGCAACAGTAAAAACATGGCGATCAAAATAAGTTTTTATGAAGCGCAACCGTAAACAACACAGCAATCAACCAACTCGGGTATGCAAGATGCAAGATGCATGCCACGTTCTAGCGTTTCTCACCCAAACAAGTACCAAATATGGTATACGAGAACAATCGGTGGCACAATTACGTACTCTCCCTATATATAGACTAGTCGTTCCTACGATCAAGGATTTTATAGCGCGCTTAACGTGGTTAGTTTCCTGCAAAAGAACATAGAGACAGATATAAATATCCATTTCTGGACCCTTCGTGCCAGCACACACGAACGGCCCCCATGTGTCCTACGCCACACGGGTAACGCATATGCAGTTTCCCACATATTCACACATACATTACCATCCACTATAGAGATGGCACCCAAACGTTCGACGCTGAATGGGCAGCGCTGCATACGTCATAACAATGTATTCACTTCCCGTACACTCGCCTTACGGGACATCCAAGGGTAGACGTGTCCCAAGAGTCACGGTCATGGCCAACCGCATGACAGGTTTACATCTCGTAACATTGCCTTACGAAATGGCCGTGATCACAATCACACGGCATGAAATCCGCACTCCATATCAGGCGGCAGATAGCGACAGACTCATTTGAATTGAGCCTTATCACCTCCTCGTATGCTCATCATACGGGACCCGCGCACGTATGAAACATGTGGACTATTCTAAAGGACTACCAAGAATGCTTACCTTGCTTACCTTAGCGGAGGTGCGTCGTTACAGAAGTAAGGTTTAATAAAAAGTAAAAGCTGGAAGTGCTGGAATAAAATAGATACTTAGATGCCACCTAACTTATGTAACATAATTAGGGCATACGAACTATCTATCCTATTCCTTAGCGCATCTAGTGTCAACTTTTCGAAAAAAACAGAAATCGATGCAAGGTAGGAGTTACTTAACGTAATTAAGCACACCAGTAATCACCCCAGTGCAATTTAGAGCTCTGATGCCAGCTGTAGCAGCACCATCCAAATTAAACCGGCTTAAATGCACTAACTATCATCTTAATACTTAGTCAAGTTACTGTGCACTTAAAACGGTATAACCTGACAGGCTGTCGGGTAAAATCCCGATTAAACTACTGTACTCTAGGATCACAATTGCACTTAGACCCGTACGAAGACGAGCACAGGTGATACCAGCACACAGAAGTTTTCAAATTAATTTACAACACCGGTTTTACATAAAAGGTTTAAATACAAACAACAGAGTTCAACGGCGTCCTTCTGTGGCTCTTCTGCTCATGGCTCCTGGACCGGCTCAGCAACTAGCTCGTGGATAGCTTCGTTCGCGGTGTCTACACGAATAAAAATATGCCATGCGCAATTAGAACACAGTGCAATGCATGAGCACTTAATGCGATGAAAAGATCAACACAAATTAGCCTGAAGTGTTTCCTTCAACCACAAAACTACTAAACTTGCTTGGGTAGCAGGGATTAAACAGACTCTTGCTTTGATGAGATTACACATGCATGAAACAAATAACTAACAACATTTAAATAAAGAAAAGAGCAACGCTAGGGCAAATTATAAGCAAAACCCTAACTTGCATACAGGATCTAGCCACTAAAATTTACCAACTTAACGAGAAGCAGTAAAGCATGCCACCCAAAATTTTCCAACAAAAGCTGCTGCTAACAAAGCATTTAAAATAACCCTAGCAAGGCAAATGGAACATAAATAGATCTACCCAAAAGTGCATAGCAACAGGTCATGAAACTTTTACAGTGGGCTACACATGAAATGAGTAAGCCACTGCGAATTTTCCATAATTTTTAGAGCCAAGGAACTACCGACAATAAATAAACTAGGTTAAATGCAAACTGAATTTTTCAGCAAGGCAAAAGTGACAACTGACCTGCACAGCTATTTTCCTCTGAAGATCTTGATTTTAGAAACTTAAAAAAATTTGTTTGGCATTTTTTGCATTTTTCTGCGAATTTACATGCATTTAAGAACTTTCAGCCGAAAATAAAGAATAAATTGGAAACATTAAAAGGTAAAAGGGGGGGCGCTGACAGCCGGGCCCGACATGGCAGTGGGCGCCGGCCCAGCTGCCTCCCCCCCTCCCCTGCTTCGCCCATGCCGCGCGCCACGGCTCTGGGCCGGCTCGGCGGCCAACAGGGCGGCGGCGCGGCGGCCTGAGCCGACCGCGGCACGCCGGCGGCACGGGTTGGCCCGCCCGCAGGCCAGGGCAGGGCAGTGGGGGCAGGGGCCCGCATGGGGCGTAGAGGGCAGGGGCGCGGGCGCGCGGCAGCCCGCGGCGGCAACCGAGGCAGGGGCGGGGGCTGCGCGGGGTTCCCCACCGGCGGCGGTGTCAACCGGCGGCGGGACGGGGCGGAGCAAGCTCCGGCGCGACAAGGCGGCATCGGCGCGCGCAGTGGCGCGCCCCGAGCCGCGCGGGCTCTGCCCGCGACGCGCGGCGGTGGGATGCGGCGGCGCATGCGGCGGCGCAGAGCCGTTCCGGCTATGGCGGCGCAAGGCGACGGAGGGATGAGGCGGCGCGAGCATCAGTGAGGCCAAGCGGCCTAGGGGCGCGCGGTGGTGGCTCGCGATCGCGCGCAGAGAGGGCCGGCGGCGTGCATAGTGGGGGCGACGGTGCATCCATGGCGGCGTGGTGGCCAAACGGCGGCGGCGCGGAGCGGATTCGGGTGGGGAAGGAGTCGAGGAGCATGAGTAGGGTGCGGCCGAGCTCGCCGTGGATCGATTTTGCGCGGAAGAAAGCCGGAAGGGGGTCGTCGACGTGAGGGGCGAAGCTCGGGGCGGAGCTTGACGGAGGTCGGCAATGGCAGCCGCGTTCTGGAGCTTGACTTCGGCCGGGGTAGGGCACGGCCGCGTTCGTGGAGGGATGGAGTGGTTTAGGGGCGAGGTGCAGTGGGTTGGAGCGTGACGAATCGAGCTGCGGCGGCGAGGATTTGCCGGTGCGACGAGCGGCGGCGGTTTCGCTCAGTGCTGCTCGCTCGAGCTCGGCTCGTCGTGCACTGAGGAGGAGAAAGGAGGATTGGGACGGCACAGGAAGCTTCGAGGCGTCCGCGAAAGGAGAAGAGCGGCGTCGGGCGCGATTGCCGACGCGTGGACGCGCTCGCCGGCGACCACAGCGGCAGTATGGGAGTCGGGGCACAATATCGAGCACAGGAGGGACACTGTTTGCTCGTTTAAATGATTTTAGCCCTAGTTTGACCAGTTGAAACTCCAATTTTTATTTGGGAACTTGAAATTTGGCCAAAATAAAAGTTGTAGAGGAAGGAAAGATCTACAACTTTCGTTTTGGGCAAAAATTGATTTGGAACTCAGATCAAGGACAAAAACGAGATCGAACATCGTTAAAACAATATTTAACGCGCGAACTCGGTTAACGCTAATGACGCGCTTAAGCCATGATTAGCAGCTAAACACGAGATTAGCGATCACAATTAACACAGGGGTGTTACACTTTGCTAGAAGATTTTCTAATTGAGGAGTAGCAGTGGCAAAAGCAGTTTCCCTAAGCAGTTCAGCTAGGCTCCCTTGAAGAGATGTGAGTGAATTTTCAAGTGGGTAGCCTATGAGAAGATCAAAATCGAGGACATCGAAGATATGAAAGTCTAGGTGCACCTCGATTTTGTCTAAGGTTAGCAGCACAGCACTTGCGACCCCCCGACATTCATTAATGTATCCAAATAGACAACATTTGAGTAGCTTGTCAGATGGTTTTAGCGTAACATCGCCCAACAAAGTATACGCTAAGTGCCATGGCATGATGTTAACCTCCATGATGGGGTTAACATGTGCTTCTATGGTAATTCCTCCAATAGAGCATGGAAGGATTGTAGAGGATATACTCGTCCAAATGTCTTCGGAAAAGCATCTCGCTCCATCTGACTGTTCCACCTCTACGACCTCCTCGAGAAATCGTTCGTGAAGAGGATCGGAAGAAGAAGGAGGTACCGTAGGACTAAGGGAAGGTTATGTCAGGAGATTGTGTAATGGATTGATACTGACAGAAGAAAGTTCCTCCCTTTATTGGGCGTTGTGGAGATTCGAGGTGTTCTGGATGTTTCCTAAAGGACTGTCCTCGAATCAGGAAGAGAACTCTGAAGGTTGAATTTCTTCTTCCTTCGGTGTTCATGGTTAGGGAGAGGGCTCAACAAATGAATATTGGGATGTGGAAGATGAAGGCTCAGATCCGGGTGTTGAGAGACTCCCATGGCTCGACGCAGATTCCTCCCGGCGGGGCTCACTATAGTCGGTAGCGAAGAAAGAGTCTTCTAGGAAACTATCTAGGATGTCTCTTCCTTCTTCCGGAGTTGTGTGTGCGAATCATCCTCCATTGGCGACGTCAAGCTCTAGGGCATTTTCCATGTCTAAATCCGAGTAGAAAACGTTCAACGATACTTCATTGGGTATAGACATGTCAGGGATAGATACCAAAAGGCGTGAAAATCTAGCCCATGCTGCACCTATGGACTCCTTCTCTAATTGCTCAAAATCGAGGATGACGGTCGGTAGGGAGTCCATGCGTCCGGTGAGGGAGAACGAGTAACAAAAGTCATCTCGAAGCTCCTCCCAATCACCGCTCATATTTTCTATCGTGTGGGTGTACTATTGCTACGCCCTCTCTATAAGAGAGAAGGGGAACAATTTCCACCGCAAGGCTTCCTGTGTCATGCCTAGGATTACTAGGCCCGAACACAGTTCCTCGAATTCTAGCAAATGCTCATAGGGATCTTCATGAAGAGAAGGGTCATTTCCGAACCATGGCTATAAAGCCTGGGTCGAGTTCATAGCTAGATGAGGAAGATGATGATGGCTCAGAGAACTCGCCCATTGGGGTGGAGAGCTGTGGAAAGGATGGCTGCTCCATGGGTAGCGGGGGTTTAGGTAGAAATAAAGAAAAGGAAAAAGATATGAGGACGACTGAGTTCAAAGATAATGTAGCTGTCGTTTCACGGCAATGGCGCTAGAAAGCTTGTTGGTACTTTGTAACGTCACGAATAAAATCCGCAAGTGCACGGATACTGTTGTAGCTTTCACCCAAGAGTATTCCAGATATCGTATCCACTGGGGAACGTGAGTACACTATCTATGGGTTCAGACAGTCCAAGGACACACACTGGTGTAGGAGGATAGGAAAGAGAGGACTTCTAAGATCTAGAATCTATGCCTAGAAGAAGAGATCACATTGCCATTATACTTCGAGGTACCGGTTTCGACCGGCTTATACAAGCTGATAGCTCCAGTAATAGTGCTCTATCCAATATCCGATTGTGGAGGATTACTAGGGCTCGAACAGGGCTGTCACCACCTGCCGGCTACCTCTACAAACCGTGGGACTATCAGACAACTGAGTGATATAGTCTAACCTAGACACCACGTCTACGCCTTTCCCTACTAACTCTAGAGGCATACAGGGTCCTTTTCTATCCGGAGCCCAACTCTAGAGTCAAATGCTACTCTCTAAGCATTCACATCAACTAATATAAGGCAGAGATGATAACTTACGATATAGACTCTAATTCTAAATAAACAAAGAAAATCTCGAACACTTACAACCGAGTAAGAATCCGTCGAGGTACAAGCGGAAAAGAGCGCCGACAAGCCCGACACTTCCCCCGACTCCTCACTCTCGTGTAGAGGTACAAATTGAAGAAGAGCGCCGTTACCGGCGCCCCTCCTAAGTACCTCTACTCCTGAACTCCCTAAGACAACACTCACTCAAGTGAGAACTCAAGAGAAGGTGTGATGTGATGGGTGTGGTGTGTGTCTAATTCTAACCCCCTCCCCTTGTATTTATAGGAGGGAGCCACTAGCCTCTTGCCCGGGAAATGAGCCAAACCGCCATTGGGGACCAACCACACCTCGCCATGTGTCATCTGAGAGGCGGTGGGGCCCGTGGGCTGTCACCACTAGGTCGGCCGACCTGGGGGGACGGCCAACCGTGGGCTGGCCCCGTTTGCCTCGATCTTTGGTCAGAAGGCTGCTAGGTGGGCACCTTGCTTTTGGAATGCATTCTCCTCTCATTTCGATGCATAAGCAACCTGCACATAAATGTACACCAACACTTTGTGGAACTCATTAGTAATAACTCCTACCACTAGTGTTGACGCTCGTCTTTCATACGCTCATGCAAGAGCTGATGGCTTGCTCTGTTGGTCGGATTTGTATCTTGACGCTTGGAGCCTGTTTTACCTGCATTTCTGCCCGAATTGGCTCTTTCTGGATAACATCAACAGGTATGAGACTTTATTCTCATGATTTTAGGCTCAAGATGATGCCTAAAATGAGTCGTTAGCGAGCATCAACACTCTTAGATTTTAATTTACTGTTGATAAAAATCGGGTGTCAGATCTTCTCGTAACACCCGAATTCTTCTGATCATAGTTTTCGAGTGTTCCATGCTGTCCAAATGCTCGGGTGTCAGATACCTGCGAAACACCCGGGTATGAAGTAGACAGGTCCTTGGAAATATTGATACATATACTATAGTCTTTTGTAACCATGTCTGTTATGCTCAATGCTTACATCCTTGTCTTTGATACTTAAATTACTGGCTTTCAAACTATGCCTTATTACTTTACAATCTCAATTGTATTACATCCAACTAATTGAAAGAAAAAATATTTTTATTTATTGTTGTTTTAATGGTCTGTTTTGTCATTTTGTAAAGCCAATAGATGAAGTTAGACCCGTTAACAAGTACACAGAAAGTGGCCCAACAGAGACCAACGAAAAAGATAGTATCCAAAAGCTCAAGACAGTAAACAGGTACGGAGGCTCAACTTCAGCTAACAGATTCTCAACTTACAGCCCATTAATGTTGTTTTCATAATGTTTTAAAATACCATAATTTATTTGTTTTTAAGCTTTAAATTCATTAACTAAGTAAAATTCAGTACTGGGCTTCATATGTTTTGGGCTCAACCTTTAATAGACAGCCCATAGCTCAACAAACAGCCCACAACAGAACAACATATAGTCCAAAACAGTCCAAAAACATTGCGAACTGGCGCAGCAACAGTACAGTCGGACCCATTAACAAAAACGGGCACAGCTACAGTACAGACGGGACCGGTAGCCGGTAAATTCACTGCCAAAACTAGTATTCAAATTTTGAATAATTATTCCATGGATATTTGGATGGACAGGCTAGTGACTTACATATAGCAAAATGTAAATCACCCAAAAAAGCAGTGACTTACAGATATGTAGGGGCGGGCCCATTGAATTCAAAGGTATTCAACTGAATACCCATTTTTTTTAAACAAAATTCTATGTGTAGCATACCCCATGTATATGGTTCAAAAAAGGCGAAAATAACACAACAAAACAGGCTCCTATGATCCCATTATGGTCCAAACATTATCAGCTGCTCACCTACCATCCCCTACCTCCGGCCCACACGGCCCAAAATATATGTCATCTAGGCCCGGCTACCCTCTCCATGCCTTCCCTTTCCCTCCCTGCTGATTCCCCCAGCGCCTCGCCGTCTGCCCTAGCCCGCCCGTCCACCGTCTCCCCCGCCGGGCGCCGCCTTGTGCCTCGCCGCCGCCCGGCCATCTCGCCCCCAACGGCTAGCGCCCGGACACCCGGCGCTCGTTGCCCCGGGGCGCACGCGCGCAGACCACGCCGCGCTGGTGGCTCGCGTAGGGCGGCAGGGGCCCGACTCCGGTGGCATGCCACGCACGGTGCATCTTCGGTGTGAACTTCGAGAAACAAATCTTTGTCTCTTTTGTGCTATTTTACTAGAATTCATTGTTATTTGCTTGTGAGACCTTGTTTCTAGGGTTTAGGCTCGATCTACTAGTATACGAGTTTCTAGTGAGAACTAACCTGTGGAACTTCATCTCTAGGAACTCCTGGTACTTGTATTTTTGCTCGATCTACTTTTCTTGCTCAGATTCTAGCTGTTTACATTCAGTAGTTTCATACCGGGAGTCTCTGTGAAAGAGCTCCGGATACTCCGGACCCAAAACCCGGAGTTTCCGGGCTTATACCCGGAGTCTCCGGGCTAACTCTGTAACTGACAGATTTTTTAAGTGTTTTTTGAGTTGCAGATTGCCTATTCACCCCCTTCTAGGCATCTTAAGGTCCTTTCACACCTCGCCTAAGATATCAAAAAAAAAAATTATCTCGAGTGGGGTTTGCAGTTTCCAAATTCTCTTCTTTAGGTTAGGAATATCTTGATGAATTAGTCCCAGATAATGTGATTTTACTATAAAACACATGTCTGGTCTCAGTTCCATTTGAAATCATCTATCTCTTGGATTAGTACCACTGTTGCTAGACATGAGGCAAGATTGTTCCCCATCGCGAACTTGTTGCCAATGAGAACTCTGCGCCAAGATAGGTTTGAGAGCAGCAAAATACACAGCACAAATCTTAAAGCATGATCCTATGCCCAGAAATTCGACCGATTCTTTTGGAAAAAAACTGTTGACAGATAAATAGCAATTCTCTATAATAAAAACCTCAGCGTGGAGTAGTAGAGAGTAGTTTGCTTGTTAGTACATGCACGACACGTATTGACGTCCAACTGCATGCCCTGCTTAGTTGGAGATAGAGGCCGGCCGGGTTGCATTTGAATTGAATAAGGAAGGACGCATGCATGAAACAACAATTAATAATGCGCGCGAAAGAAGATTTATTTGTCATGGTAACTCTGGAATCTATATAACCGGTGCTTTATTTTTTTAAGAAAAAAGTTGCAGGGACTCTATCATTAATAAGTCGATCGATCGTACTACGTAGAGATAGAAAAGAAACTTTTGCTTGCCCGGCCGTTCTCATGCATCCTCGCGTTTGCAAATTCCTCCTCCTCCGGTGCTATAAATTCAGCCCTGGACGCCTTAGGTTGAGAGCACGCAAGGCAACGACGACAGATCAGAGGTCGATCGCCGTGGGCGCGGCGGCATTGACAAATAAGCTTCGTCTGGCGATCTTGTGACGACGATGTCGACGAAGCTTGTGTTGACGGCCGCCTGCTGCTTCCTCCTCCTGCTGCTTCTCAATGGCGCTCATCACGTGGAGGCCCGTCGCCACCGCGAGCGTCGCAAGGACTACATGCTGTTGGTCTTCGGCGACTCGTTCGCCGACGCCGGCAACCGTCTGATGAGATCATCAGCAAAGAGCAGGGCATCGCGTGGGTGGTACTACCCTACGGCAGCTCTGACTCAGCTCACCGCAACAGAGCAACCGGCCGCCTTTCCGACGGCCTGGTGCAATCAGATTTCCTCGGTACGTACGTACGTGTGTGTATATATACTGCTGTATCTCTGCATATCAATCGTCGATGGTCGATCGATCTGATGAGCTAGCTAGCTAGCCTAGAACTAGATGGATCGTCTGGCCATCTGCAAGTTAACTGCATGCATGCATGACTATGATGTAGTACCAGCTTTTTGCTGAATGGATTGATGAATAAAGTAGTAGCAGTAGCTTTTGTTGATCGCATGCACGCAATAATGCATTGGTTTAATTAATTTTATTTAAATTTGCATGCAATGCAATGCAGCGAGGATGCTTGGGAACAATGATGAGTCCCCTCCTCCCTACAGTCCGGGCGAGGATGGGCCGGACGGCGTCAACTTCGCCCTACCCTTCTCCGGCGTGTTGAACGGCCCACAGGAGGAGACGGCCCTGGGCCAAGGATAAACTTACCGGCGGTAAGTCATTTACCGGACCGCACCGGTAACGGAAAAATACCGAAAACCGGCGGTTTACCGGATTTACCGGTCGGTAAACCAATTCAAATTTGAAACCACCGAATTTCGTATTTTTCGACCGGTTTCCGTTGTAATTTCGGTGGAATAGGCTGCATAATTACCGAAAAATGTTGACCACGGTAGAAAACAACAAATTGTGTTAAGAGAAGTGTAATATTTTCAGAGAATTATATCTAATTCTTATATATAATAGTTCAATATGCATAATGATTTTCTTACAAAGCAAATATTAATAGAATTGACGTAAAACATATGTATATCAATACAAACCACAATCCAAATGCAATAAAATATAGGTTCAACTTGTTAACACAATTTATAGGTTCAAATAAAATATAGGTTCAAATAATACAAGTCTCAAATAGTTAACACATAATATACTCTAAAATTTTTATTTCGGTGTTTTCCCATAGGAAAACCTTACGACCGACCGGAAATTGTTGATGACTCCCATTGTAACGTCGAATCCTATAAAAAGGAATAAATAAAATGGGTGAGAAGATGTAAAAGAAATGAATGCAAGTGAGAAAATAAGATGTGTTACCTACATATTTAGGTACTCATTCGGAGGGATCTTGCTCTGGGGGATATTCCTGATAGTACATGTGAGGATTTCCATATGGGAGATATCCTTGATAGTACATATGGGGATATCCATATAGAGGACGCGGAGGGACAGCCATCGGATGTGGTTGTGGTGGCCACACAAAGGAGGGTGCCGACGGGTAGCTGTAGGTGGAACTGACAGAGGTAGAGCTACCATCATCCTCACCGTCGTACGGGCCTAATGGACGAGTATTGCTTCTTGTGCGACGTTGAGAGCTGGGTGCTCCATGATCTTGATCTTGTGTGGCATGAGTGAAGGCAGTCTCTCCCGTAAATCTCATAGCACCAGTTGGAGCACCACTAGTAGAAGCACCACCACGATCATCCCCATCATCATCGTCATTGTCATCACCACCCTCATTGCCATCACCATCATCGTCATCGTCGTCGTCGTCATCATCATCACCACCACTACCACCATGTCCATCATCACTAGGCTCTGGTGTGGTATCGTCAGTGCCAATGCTTTCCTCCTCAACGTCACCCTTTCTTTGTTTTTTTCGTTTAGACTGATTTGGAGGAATTTTGGTCTTTCTTTTCCCTAGGTGGGTGTCACCAATATTCTCTCTGGCCCAATCATCAACATTTACTGGCTCACCCACCCTACGTGCGAGGTCAGTCAAGATCTGAGCAGGCACAGGAGGGTCGGCAAAATCAGAATCTTCATCTAAGGTTGGTGCTCTATTTGATCTACCATGCTGCATCCATTCTTCAATTGGCCTGGTCTGCCGATACAATGAGAGATCCATGAAGCTAGTAGCAGGATCGAAATCACTTGCCTCAACTGTAGCTGTTGCACGCTGTGAATACGAAGCCGAAGGTTGTAGTGCACATATACCAAATTATGGAGCTTCATGCTGCTTAACCTGTTGCGAAGCTTTGTGTGAATAAAGGCAAAGGAACTCCAATTCCTTTCACATCCACTTGATGATGCGCATTGAGAGAGTAGTCGCTTAGCTGCTATCTGAAGATGTGGTGTTTCTGAACCAAACATAGCCCACCAACTAGCTGGAGAAGTGCCTCTATCTTTTGCCATCCTCGCAGCAAGGTCAGATGAGAATTCTCCAAGTTTTCGACGAAAGAGCTCATACTCTTGTAGTGCACGTGCTGCTCTGTCGATGTCAAAAAGTTTCTCCAGCCCTTTCCGAAGGTCTCCAAAGACATTTTCTGATATTCCAAACGCATAACAAGCATATGGGTGTACGGCACAAGCAGTGTGCGCATACGTACCTTCGAACACACTAGCCAACCTTCTGTCAACAATTTCCATGATCCTGTCACACCTTGCCATATCTGAATGGAACCGGGTATGATATGTACGCTTGAGGCTGCCGTACTCCATAAGAACTTCACCCAAAGTTGGAGTCTTGTCTTGATCAGCAAATCGCAAAAAAGAATAGAGAGGCTCCACATCATTAATAACATACTGCATGTTTGCCCACCATTGAACAGAGGTCATGCATTCGAATGCATACTTGCCTGCTTCAGTCTTGTAGTGGCGTGATGATCTATATTCAGTTGACATCATCCATATCATAAATTGATCTTTCTTCTTCATAAAACTCTCCAGAAACATATAGTTAGTGCCAAATCTTGTTGCATTCCATTTAACTAGCTCCCCACCAGTGGCACTCTTAAACATGGAGTGCACACTATTAGAATTGTATAACCATTGACAAATATATTGGGCACTCTGAATCATGGCCTTGTGATCATCCCACTTTCCAATATCTTTAAGAATGAGGTTGATCGTGTGGGCAAGACATGGCTGCCACACAATGTGAGGGTACTCCTCTGCCAACAGCTTGCAAGCCTTCTTAAAGTTGCTGCCATTATCAGTGACTATCTGAATCACATCTTCTGGCCCTATATCGTTCAGAACAATTGTTATCTCCTGCAAGTTGTTGGAATCCATTAGAAAACTACAAATTCTTACAAATGTCATGATCCATTAGAAAAATACAAATGATTACCTTAAGTATGAGATGATGATCTTGTATTTTTCCAGTTACATCAATAGACTTCCAGAAGTACATCATTCCATTGCAATATACCAAGAAGTTGATTACGCTATTGCGAGAAATACCGGTCCATGAATCACATATGATAGTGGCACCATACTCAGGGAACTCTTGCTTCCACTTGTTGATCTCCTTCTTTATCTCCTCCACGTTCTCTGAAAGATATTTTCCATCAATGTCCCTCCCAGTTGGGATCGTGACCCCAGTACCTGCATGCAATAATCACATATGATCCGGGATGTACAATACAAATTGGCATGCAATAATAAATGATTATTTACCTTGTTTCTGTGTCTCTATGATGGCCGCCCTAAAGTAAGGGTCATCTACCTTCCGTCCAGGAATACCAACGGAGTGGCAAGCCTTTGACCACGCCCTACCCAGCAACTCTCTCGCAGTCCTCCCCTTAGACGTCCAAGGCCCCGTATCAATCCTCTGCTGCCTCGGTCCGGAAGCAGTAGCAAGGTTATAGTCCCTTGCCCGCTCGGGGATATGTGACCGACTCCTAGAAAACATCCTCCCAATTGGTCTAGAGCCACCACCTGGATCCCGTGCCTGGCCTGATCCAGAACCACCACCCCTCTCATACCTTGGACCAGCCCTTTGCCTAAACTCATACTCTTCCCGTGAATGTCTCAAAGCTTGCTGCAACTCATCATCCTGCTCTTCTTCTTCTTCTTCCTCACCTTCAAAGTCAACATATTGAGTACTTCGAGCTGCAGCATCTCTCCTACGTCTATCTTGCTGTCTTTCATACTTCTTCGCCTTTATCTTGTCCAACTCACTAATGAAAAAGTTCTTCACCGCGGGGGGAACCGAAGGGCAATCAATAACATCATGACCTCTATGTGCCAAGTGGTCCTTGAACCGTGTTGCCCCTCCACCGCTCTTTGATGTGCCACAATACTTGCACTTGAAACCCGATCCCCTTTTTTCTCCATGCTCCCAAACAGGGTCAACCATTTACCTGCAACGGTGCAACATTCATACACATGCACATGCATATTCACATACCAAAAAAACATGCACATTCTCAATTTGTCATAACACATGCATATTAATTTTCACATTTGTACTCATACACATACATAACAAAACATGAATAACAAATACATGCACATTCTCGTTTTCTAATCCATAAAAACATTGTATACTTCTACTAATACTTATATTACACTACTTGCTACCATAAAAAAATTCAAACAAAAAAAACCTTACCCACAGCAGCCGGATCCGGTCGGTAGGGAGAAAAACCGGTCGGAATCAAAGATTTACCGGCCGGAACTTCCGAAAACCGCAAAACCCGGAGCAAGCGGAAGCTACGCGCGACCGGCGACGAAATCCGGCCGAAACACCCCGATTTCCGCTCGGGAAATGACGGGAGCGGCCGGCAGCGGCACCGGCGCCAGCGCCCGCCCGGAAACCTCTTCTTGCCGGTCGGAAACCGCCTCCACGAGCGCGGAAACCGGTGGGATCCGGTCGGAAATCGCCGGGAGCCAAGGAGGGAGCAGCTCGGGTGTCGGAGGACTGGAGGAGGAGAAATGGGGAGGGTGGACGGCTGCTCGGGGCGTGCGAATGGATAAGGTGAGTCGTTCAACAGTAAAAGCTCATTTTCTTTTTTTTTTACACAACATATGAGGTTACATTTCAACAAAAAATATTAGTCCAAAATGCTCATAAAAATGTCTAGTTTTTTATCAGATTTTTACCCTATTTTATATAATTTTTTTGAAATTTTCAAATTTGAAAACGGTAAATGCGAAATATCACCGAAATCCATTTCTCGGACACTACCGGTAACGGTAAATTTTCCGGTAAACCGGATTTACCGGTCGAAATTTTTTTCCATGCCCTGGGCACCCAGATCGACCAGTTGACAAGGATGGTGAACCGCCGGGACGTGGACCTGGACGACGATTACTCCGTCGCGCTCGTCTCCGTCTCCAACGGCCACGACTACTCGCACGTCAGCGACACCACCAGCTCCGAGCAGATGAACGCCTACATCAGGGACGTGACGGATGGAATCGTGGACGCCGTGAAGCGGTTGCAGGACCTTGGTGTCTCCAAGGTCCTGGTGAACTCGCTGCCGCCTCTCGGCTGCACGCCGTGGCGCTCCAGGCTCAGCAGCTACGCTCGGTGTGACAGCAGCGGCAACAACATCGCCAACACGCACAACATGCTCCTCGCACAGAAGCTGTCTGGATTTGAGGACGTCCTGCTACTCGACCTCTACAGCACCTTCGACAGCGTCGCCCGATCCAAATCCGGTATTTGTTCGTCTTAATTAATTTAATTTAAATTTTTCGATCCATTATTGCATCTCAACGATCTGTGCGTCCTACGTACGTAGGCTCGACGCCGTGCTGTGATACCTCGGACCCCAATGGGTATTGTGGACAGGAGGACGGCAGCGGCAGAGCTCAGTACAGCTTGTGCGCCAACCCGGACAGCTACTTTTACTGGGATTACATGCACCCGACGCAGGCCGGATGGGAGGCCGTCATGGATCAGCTGCGAGGACCCATCCAGGATTTCTTGGCCATCTCTAGCTAGCTAGCTAGCTAGGGATTATATATATTAGTTACCTTCCTACTATTATTATTATTATAATTATTAGCTAGCAAGTACAGTTCGTGTCCTTTCGAGATAGATAGTAGCTAGGTTTCATTTGGATTAGTTAAGTTAGCTATTTTGTTCTTCAATCTGGGCATGCCAGCTTCGATATGATTGTATCACAGACCATATATATATCATCATGCATCAGATTAATTAATTGTGGGGATTATATTATTATTATTATTATTATCAGCCTGCGTGCTTGATGATGCATGATCACCTTTAAGCTTGCGAATAATAATTCTCAATAGTCCATTGATCTCTTGCAATGATCATAATAATAAAGCCACCCTATCATAAGTACATACATTTTATAGTTCACCATGTAAGCATCATATATAATATACATGCGGACTACACGCCTATCATCACAGACGATAAACCCATGCATGCATGCCACAAATTAAAAGAATATAACCAATCGTATATTATGTCAGAGGCAACTATAATATATAGGGAGATGTTCAGATAGATTGGCCGAAAGGGGTAGTAAGGCGCTGACTGGTCAAATGTTTGACAAGGAGGTCATCACTCTTGGGTATATATGCAAATGCCTACCGGCCGGCCTTCAGAGATTATATAAACATAAGGATTTGCGTACGTGTGTTCATAGGGGTGTGAGTATGCGTGCGTTGTGAGTGTCTACGTTGTACTATGTAATCTCAAAAAAATAAGATGCACACACAATCCCTAGAGTATTTATTCTAAACATTCATTTTATTTTTCTCATATTAAATATATTGAAGTGGAAAACAATTAAATAACATAGAGCACAAAAATATATAGTAGATTGAACATTATTTAAACGAACAGACATCATGTATGTCTCAAGTTCTCAACACATTGCATTGGTAGTACAGCACAGCACCTATACAAATGATTTCACAATTTCTTGACGATCTAATAAAGTTAAGAGGTTACAAACTTTTGCAAGATAATATTATTATTAATGAAGTGGCTCAACATATTAGTGTCCAAGTGCACTGCCTCTTAATTGGTTATTAATCCTTTCTGCACTTCTTCCTGATCTCCCCGTTGGAGCCTGTTAGCAGCGAGATGTCACCCATCATGCCGGTCACAAAATCAGCGAAATATGGGTTCTGGATATATACTAACGTATATATGATTGGACTTGATAAATCTTGTCTCTTTTGTACTGAACCAGAATCCATTAACCATTTGTTTTTTGAGAGTTGTGTGTCCTCCTTACTTTGGCGTGAGATCTCCTTCCTGTTTGGCAGGAATTAATATTGGACTTGAGCATCGGTGGATCCACCGCTGAAGAGCTCCTGGCCAGAGTGTAGAAGACTGTCACACCCGGTTTTAAGGACAAAACCGAATGCATAACTATATGTATGTCAGGATCAAGTTTCATACATATAGAGACATCATAAGTGAATAATCAGTAACAATATCACGAAAAGAAAACTAAAACAAATAAAAGACTATCAGAGTTATACAGCTTATCCTGGAAACGAAGGCTCCAAACTTCACAGGCAATCGACTGGGGGTTGCGCACGCCTAAAACTCAGCAACATCTTCAAAAGACTTCACCACAACTTTCTCCTTCTGAGCAGCAGTAAGCAAGGGTGAGTACACTTATGGTTGGTACTCAGCAAGGCCATGAGAAATAACCAGAAAATGATTTAATTCCATCTTTAAGTTTATTAATCATGTGAGGGTCCAAACCGCTCTTGACCGTGAGCACGGCTAACCGGTTAGTTTTAACTCTGCAGAGGTTGTACACTTTCACCACAATTCGCGTAAGAGTTCCGAAGAACTTTGAACCCAACCACGCAATGTGCTAGCTAGGCACAATACCACACTTCCGAGGTGTGATTGCATAGGGACGCTACGAGGCCTTTACAAAGATTCCCTAACCTATGACAATCCGCTAAGGTTTCAAGTCAAAGCGGTCATAACACTGTCCTAATGAGGTGGTACCTTGCCAAAGGACCATTAAACAATACCAATTGCCCCAAGAGGACCGAGCTATACCCCGTCGATGCATCCCCTCTTGCCCTTTCGGTAGGATTGTCACAAGCTAGAGTCTCTAATTAATCAGCCAAGACCAGAGCCATATAGTATTGTGGTTGTACTGTTTTCTTGGGTGGTTCTCCATGTTCCAATTAAATCATCATAATACTCTTGTAAATAAGCATAGACAGAAAGATGGTTAGGGTCACTTGCCTTTCTCCAACGAAAAGCTACTCTTACTGCTCTTCAGCTTTTGCTCACTTGGAACTCTTGATCTTCAATCTTCAAACGACGATCCTTCTACTCGGAGCAATCAACGAGCAAACATACAAAGCAACGAACAAAAGATACAACTAAGAACAATACACCAAAACAAAGAAAAGATTTAAAAGAACGTGCTAAAGGATAGGGCTCGCTGCTACGGTTACGATAGCGCAAGAAACACGGAAAACGAAGCTACGATTGAAAAGAAACAGCTATCAGATGATTTGTATTATTATTGAACAAAAGAACTATTAACTTCATTTATTTTAATTAGAAACCATATGCAAAATATATTTTAAAAGAAAATATCTTTGGTTCTAAGTAACTCATATTATGTTTTCATTTGCAAAGCGAAATAGAACTTAGTCCAATTTTATTCAATGTACAATTTACTAATTAAACAATTATTTTGAATGAAACATGTGAAAACATCTAAATGCACAACTTTATATGGTTCGTGTAAAACTAATAAATTATATTACAAACATATTTGAGTTCATATTAATCAAGTTAACACCAATTATCAAAACCGAAGTAAAAACTTAATTGGGTTTTAATTGAAAATACTAGATAAGAGATAATTAATCAAATTAATTCTATGTTTAATTTTAAAACAAGAACTACGATATAAAAGTGCTACTAAACGATAGTTTACGTTAAAACAAAACTAACGTAACAAGAATGGGTCAAATCGGATCTAAAACGATGAGATCGAGGGGAAACCGTTTTACCGCTTAACCATGGCGGAGGTGCATCGCGGCGACCGGAATCGGAATCGAAATCGAAATCGAAAGGAGAGGCGATGGCTCTGTCCGGTCTTGGAGGTAGATGAAACGCACATGCATGCAGGGGGTGACGTGTTGCTGTCCTTTGTGACCAGAAGAACGCAAGTGCAGAACGTGGGCAGAGCAAAACAAGAGCAGGGGTGGCAGTACAGCACAGGAGAGCAGGCGGCGCAGCACAGCATGCAGGAGGCAGGGAATCAGGGGGGCAGCTGGTTCTGGGCGGCAGGCTCCTGCATGGCAGGGAGGAGCACGCACGGCAGCAGCGCAGGGCGTGTACAGGCAGGCAAAGGGGCAGAGCACAGGCATATGCATGGCGCACAGGGAAAAGCGGCGCATGCAGGAGGGCGCAGGAAGGAAAAGGGAGGGAGGCCGGCGGCGTTGCAGATGCATGGCGCAAAGAAAATAAGCAGGGGATTAGGAGGGGGAGGAGTGGTGTTTATATAGGGGTGGTCAAGAGTTCTTGGCTTGCGCGCCAAGGAAAGAAACGAGCCGGACTGCTAATTTGGGCCGAAAAGATTTTTCCTATTTTTTTTTTCAAAAAGATTCAACAAATTCGATTTGAATTTAAACTCCATAAATTTAAATTCGAATCAAACCACAAGCAATAAAACAATGCAAAGCTGCATGGATGCAAACAAACAACCTCATTTAGATTTAGAAAAACAACCAATTATTATTTATTTTTACTAAATTCCATGTGAAGAAAAATAAATGTTGTGAAAATTTTAAAATTATGAGAAAATTGTTGTTTTATTTTTAATTTTAATCACATCCTGAAATCCAAAAATTTCAGGGTGTGACAGAACTACCCCCTTAAAAGGAATCTCGTCCCGAGATTCACAAAGCAAGCAAGAGACAAAGGTTTAGGTGGGTAGCATCCGACACACATTAACTTTCTTCTCAATTATTTCTTCTTGCAATGTATTCTTCTTAATTCCTGATAACTCACACAAAACACTTCGCGGATACTCAATCTAATTCCTCATTTAACTTCCATTCTTTCCACAGCTTTGTTGACACATCTTTCGAAGAACATCCTTCGTACCTTGATAAAGTGATTTGAATAGAGCTTAGTTGCTTCTTCTGGCTTGAGTATATGGTATCACTTCTCAAGTCCACAAACACATCTCATAACATTCAAGTAAAGTGACAAAGATAAGCCAACCATAAAGTTCAGATCTTTTCATACATCCTCAGGCAGCCACTGCGTTGTAGAAACATGATTTTCTTGGTTTAGTATTTTGGCGACTCGTGGTGGCATGAGAATTGGAGACTGACGGCATTCTCATTTGGCAGAGGTATCCTGATCATCCATCTTGGCAAGGGGATCAACTGATGACGTCTGACCGAGTGTATGGCTATTGGAGCTTCGGTTCTTGGGTTGATCATCATCCTCCTTTTCACCAACTCTTGGTGGTCGCAACTTAAATAAATCAAGGTGGAGGGGGGAAAGACATGGGGGTAATAGAAAGGGAAAAGAGTGCATTCTTGTCTGCAGCTTCTTTCATTTGTCGATCATTGTAGACGCTTGAAGGCTTCTACTATTGCTGTCAGTGTTGCCATGAACTTCTTTCTTGATATCCTTTAAAGGATTAGGTAGAAAGATAGAAGATAACAAGAAGGTGGGAGGAGAAGATAACAAGGAGGTGGGAGGTACATAAGAACCCATCTAGGCAACCGATGTCATTGTAGGTAGAAGACCTACAATACACCAACAATCATTACAAAGAAGCGAATCAAACAAGGTCATAAAGACAACATCATCATGCAAACACTGAATTCCACCAGTCAACATAGTCAAAACGATGCTAAACGTTGTTAATAGAGTTAGAAGGGGTACTCCTAAGCTTGATTATATCTTCCAGCTTCGTCATAGATGACTCGTGTATCCTTTAGCTTGTCTAGTGTTAACTTCACCATCGTGATTGCAGTAGTAGTGCGAGTGTCATAACCTTGCTCAGGCTTAATCTTGTGGTGCTGCTCTGGATCCTTTATCCAACTTGAGTAGGAATATGGGCAAGTGGTATAATTTCCAATTGCTTCGACTTGACTCCTCATGATCAACTTAGCAGCTCCATTCTTCCGATAACTTGGACAGGCATTAGTATACATGGCACGGATCATCTAATTTTCTTGAATCAGGAAAGATACTTTGGAATCAAAAATCAAGGGATGATTCCAGAGCTATATTGTTATTATTATTATTTTGGAAAGAAGAGGCATAATGTGAAAACTGAGCACATTGTAAACAAATTAAAAAAAGGCTCAAGAAGGATAAGTTAAAAGAAATTCAAGGATGGAATTTGTATAATCATACAACAAAGAGGAATT
This sequence comes from Panicum virgatum, assembly GCF_016808335.1. Classification (NCBI taxonomy): domain Eukaryota; kingdom Viridiplantae; phylum Streptophyta; class Magnoliopsida; order Poales; family Poaceae; genus Panicum; species Panicum virgatum. The sequence continues at coordinate 154,917 of NW_024376269.1, forward strand.
AAAATCAAGGAGTGATCCAGAAGAAGAAATTAGACCGACCAGAATTGAGGGTCTAACATTTGTGAAATAATAAGATGCAAATGAGGAGGGGTCAGATGAGAAAGGTGAGTTATCAAAGCGGATTGAGAGAAGAAAAAGCTAAGGAGTGAGAATATTCAATGGAGGGGGTCAAAGAGCAAGCAGGAATAGATTTGATATCAAAAGAAACCTAAGAACACGGCCATTGCTATCTAGGCTTACGTCCTACAGTCGATACAGCTCTGATACCACTTCTGTCACACCCGGTTTTAAGGACAAAACCGAATGCATAACTATATGTATGACCGGAATCGAAATCGAAATCGAAAGGAGAGGCGATGGCTCTGTCCGGTCTTGGAGGCAGATGAAACGCACATGCATGCAGGGGGTGACGTGTTGCTGTCCTTTGTGACCAGAAGAACGCAAGTGCAGAACGTGGGCAGAGCAAAACAAGAGCAGGGGTGGCAGTACAGCACAGGAGAGCAGGCGGCGCAGCACAGCATGCAGGAGGCAGGGAATCAGGGGGGCAGCTGGTTCTGGGCGGCAGGCTCCTGCACGGCAGGGAGGAGCACGCACGGCAGCAGCGCAGGGCGTGTACAGGCAGGCAAAGGGGCAGAGCACAGGCATATGCATGGCGCACAGGGAAAAGCGGCGTGTATGGCGCAAAGAAAATAAGCAGGGGATTAGGAGGGGGAGGAGTGGTGTTTATATAGGGGTGGTCAAGAGTTCTTGGCTTGCGCGCCAAGGAAAGAAACGGGCCGGACTGCTAATTTGGGCCGAAAAGGTTTTTCCTATTTTTTTTCAAAAAGATTCAACAAATTCGATTTGAATTTAAACTCCATAAATTTAAATTCGAATCAAACCACAAGCAATAAAACAATGCAAAGCTGCATGGATGCAAACAAACAACCTCATTTAGATTTAGAAAAACAACCAATTATTATTTATTTTTACTAAATTCCATGTGAAGAAAAATAAATGTTGTGAAAATTTTAAAATTATGAGAAAATTGTTGTTTTATTTTTAATTTTAATCACATCCTGAAATCCAAAAATTTCAGGGTGTGACAAAGCCCCTTCTTTTGCAAACAAGATTCTTGAAGTAGTTGTTCTCAAATACGGTTGTGGTTTGAATGTCCAAGGGCGCCAAATTGTTGTCATCACCTAAACCTGAGGTTCAAGGACAACCTGATTGCCTTGTCCTTGATGATTGGGTGTCTCTCCGATTGCTGTAGGTTTGTTTCTTTAGTAGATGGGAAAGTTGGACTTTGCTGAGATTGTCGGCAAGTCCCGTAGTGTCGTCGGATGCGTAGTATTGATTTGCTTCCGGTTCAGATGATTCGGATAGGTGGCTTTGAAAGCCTCTATGGCCATTGCATTGGTTATGCGGATCCATGATCCGAAGATGAAAGTGATACCTCCTTCGGGCGTGGTGGCGGAGAAGTTGAAGTTGGTACCTCCATGGCCAAATATAAATATGTGTACGGTTTGGTTACAATTGGACTCGAGTTGTAATTTGGTAGATTAGGGGATAGAGTTTGGGTCGTACTTAGGGCACTACTGTGTAACTATGAGACGACTTGGGCGGCTGGTGTGTTGGCGGCGGCGTGGCCGCGGTGGTGCCTGGATGCCGGTGTAGCTGCTGTTTATGGGGAGGAGCGCCAGTAGTCGTGCCCCGAGGATGTAGGCACATCGCCGAACCTCGTTAAAAAAAAACATCGTGCCTCGGTATCGTTCTCGTTTGTGTGTTCATGGGTTATCACTTCCGCGCTATTATTCTAACAGAGTTGAAGGAGCATTGGTGTCCACCTCTGTCTGATTATCTGAAAATCAATGTTGATGGAGCATTTTCGGGATACAGACAGGAGTGGTGCTTGGGGTTTTCTAATCTGACTGTGACGGTCATGGTTCTCTGGCGGTGCATGCCGCTTCAAAGCAGTGCACGACACACTGCTTGCTGCCAAGGGGAGAAGCTTGCCTGGCAGCTATGGAGTTGGGCATTTCTCGTATAGCAATTGAGACTGATTCTGCAAACCTGTTGGGGGCTATCAAGTTGGGTGAAATTGACCAGGCACCCGGCGGAGTGATCTTCAAGGAGTTGCGCATGCTTCTGTCCCTACACACTTTGTTCTGTTGAGTTTTTCACATGCATGTCCCTCGTACTTAGCTTGTAATAGTTGTGCTCGTGAACTAGCTCAGTTTGGGTTTCAAAGGGACCCGGCCGTCAGCTGGCCATTTGGTCTAATCCCTTCCCAGCGTTTGTAAGTTTTCTGTTGGATCGCGAACTGGTCGATCCCCGTTCTGGTGGTTAATAAAGAGTGAGCATGTTATAAAACAAAAACTCCCCAGTGGGGCGGGCTGTGCATTTTTTTATTAGCGGTAGACTATGCTGGGCTATGGTTTTGGAAGTGGATGGCGTTGGGCACTGGTTCAAGCCGCTGAGACTGAGTAGGATCGATCGATAGCTTTGCTTTCCACCGTAACACAAGCCTTCTTTCTTACATTAATTGATGGTAGCGAACCACAAATTAAACAAGCTGATGAGCAGCCATAGCTGGCACAAGCTGACGATGACCCACAGCATAGAACAGGGAATATTTTACAAAGTCATATTTAGCAACATATGTCAATATTTATTTTTACTTCAAAATGCAATGATATATTTGTATGGTTTTTCCCGCAAAGTACACACGACTAGTTAGACTTAGTAAAATTGTAAAGCACAATCGTCGATATGTCCGAGTGGTTAAGGAGACAGACTTGAAATCTGTTGGGCTACGCCCGCGCAGGTTCGAACCCTGCTGTCGACGGCTTAACCTTTTTCTTCGTATTCGTATTTTTAAAGGAGAAGTGGATCTCGCCTCCACTAATGCATCCCTAGTTTCTTCTTCTAAGATTAGATTAGTGATTAGATGCACCGTCTCTCACAAAAGAAAAAGGAACATTGTTATCTCGCTGATGACATTTTAAGTCAATGACATATAGAGCTCACATGAGTCAATAACATATGGATCTTGAATATATCTAACTTTGACATCTTTTAATGCTACATATCTATTTTTTTTAAAAAAACATAGTCCTCCAATACAATCACCATGTTCTGTTATTCTGCTCCAGCACCAGCCAACAGTGTTTTCCTCTCACACCACTCCAGCAGCAGCCTCCAGCCACCAGTCAGCCAGTAGTATTTTTCTCTCACACCACTCCAGCAGCAGCCTCCCGCACCAGCATAGCGAACAGGGTGAATAGGATAGGGACTAGGATTTCTTACCTTGGCTTTTTTTTTTAGCACATCACAAGAGCTTTAATAATCAAGAGGGGTTACAATCGTTCTAGATAGCTTCCTCTAGCCTAGTCGGGAAGCAGTCTGACCAAAAGAACTCAGGATTTGACTCCGTGGGCAAGCTTGCACATACATGAGCCGCCACGTTGCCTTCCCTGTTTACATGCAAGAGTTTGAAACTGCTGAAACCCCTACCTAGCTCTCGGATCTCCTGCTAGAGTCCTGAAATGATGCTGCGACCGCCGTCTTCAGAACGTAGCAGATTTACCAACACCAAGTTATCTACCTCCAGGATAACATTTGCATGTCCTTGCTCTCCAGCTAGCTGCAAGCCATCTCGTGCTGCCAATGCTTCCCCAGTCAGAGTGTCAGGGATATGCGAGTATAAACGAGCTGCTGCTGAAAGAAGGCGACCATCCGAGTCTCTGATCACAACGCCCCCTGCCCCAGTCGCAGAAGATACATGGAAGGCCGAATCAGTGTTCACCTTGATCCAATTCTCCTGTGGTTTGGCCCAGCGGCCCGGCACCCTTGTAGGTTTAACTGCCGGAACTTCAAGGCACAGGAGGTCCTCCACCATGGAAGCCACATGTTTTACTGCCGCACCCGGACTCCAGCGTGTTCTCCCATGACGCCGCGCATTCCGTCCTGTCCAGAGATACCAAACTCCACAAATGATGAGAGCAGCATCCTTTTGCACACATATATCAGATGCCAACAGGTCCCTAGTCCATGTCGCTAGATGAAGTGGAGGTAACTTACATCCAGTAATTTCCTTCACAGCTTTCCAGAATTGCACCACATAAGAACATTGCAATGCAATATGGTACAGAGTCTCACCCGGTTCTCCACAGGTTTCGCAATGATCTTCGCTGGAAACATGTCTCCTTTTTAGTTCACCCTTGGTAGGAAGGTAGCCATGTACTGCCCTCCACCAAAACACCCTAACTTTTGGTGGGATTTTCAAACCCCACAGCTTCTTCCACCACCGCGCATCATCTAATGAGCCGGCGCTGCCGGTTGCATATGATTCTGTTGTTTCCTGTTCCTTTTTCAGTGCTTGGTAGCAGGAATGAACAGAATAAACACCCGTTCTTTCAAAAGCCCAAGCATCCACGTCCTCAAGCATCCTGGCCCCCGGCTTGATCTTTAGTATCTCCAGCGCATCTCTATAAATGAAGGAGGAGCGGACTAGCTGCTCATCCCACTCCCTAGTACCCGATCTGAACAGGTCTGCACACGTTCAACAGAGACCGACTCCAACCTAATTGTAGGTTTGAAAGAATCCAACCCCACAATCCAATTATCTGTCCAGATATTAACTGTGTCCCCCGGTCCAATCCGCTTGATCATGCCTAATTTCAGAGCTTCTCTCCCAAATAAAATCGCTTTCCATGTTTCCGAGCATTTCCTCTTCCTGGTTGCTGTCAAAAACTCACCATTCGGGTACTACTTTCCTTTTATTACCCTTGCACAGAGCGAATCAGGACGAGTCATGAGTCTCCATCCTTGTTTACCGAGCATAGCCTTGTTGAAAAGAGTTAAATCCCGAAATCCCATTCCTCCATCAGCCTTTGGACATGATAACTTAGACCATTTCTGCCAATGAATCTTATGATTGTCTACTGAACTCCCCCACCAATAGTTTGAAATGTAAGTTCTCATCTTTTGACAAACATTGGCAGGCAACTTGAAGCAACTCATGGGGTAAGTAGGCACTGATTGGGCATTTGCTTTGATCAAAACCTCCCTGCCTGCACAGCTCAAGAAATCCCCCCCCCAGCCAGATACGAAACTTCTTATCCGATCCGAAACATAGTTAAAAGTACCATTAACAGCTCGACCGACAGCTGTTGGTAGCCCCAAATATTTCTCTCCCAGTGCTTCTGTGGCAATTTGTAAAGATTCACGGACTTCATTTTTCTGCGAAACATCACAATTATCACTGAAAAAGATAGCTGATTTATCCTTGTTTACTAGTTGCCCCGAGCCACGGTTATAGAGATCAAGGATCTCTGCAATTCTTTCAGCACCCCGTTTAGTTGCTTGAGTAAAAACCAAACAGTCATCAGCAAAAAGGAGGTGTGAGATCCACGGTGAGTGTAGACTGACCCGGATTCCACGTGAGATGTACTGCGGTCCTCTCACCTTTAGTAGAGAAGTCAGGCCCTCCGAACACAACAGAAATAGGTAGGGGGAGATAGGGTCTCCTTGGCGAATCCCCCTCGTTGGTCTGAATGTTGGAGACAGGACTCCATTTACCCTTACCGAGAAGGACACAGAAGACACACACTTCATCACTAGGTTGTACCATCCATGTGGAAAGCCCAGCGCCACCATGATGGTGTGTAGATATCTCCACTCAACCCGGTCGTACGCTTTAGCTATGTCCAGTTTAACTGCACAGGCACCTGATTTACCTTTTTTGTTCCTCAGATAATGAATGCATTCGTAGCCAATTAGCACATTATCTGTAATGAGCCTACCCGGTACAAAGGCACTCTGTTCCTCTGAAATTATCTCATCAATCACGAGCTGAAGTGTGTTTGCCAAAGCCTTCGAGCAGATCTTATATAACACATTACACAGAGAAATCGGCCTGAACTGAGTAAGTGTTTGTGGATGTGCCACCTTTGGTATAAGAACCAGAACATTTTTATTTATCTCCTCAGGCATCACACCACCATTAAGGAAGCCCAGGACTGCCTCAAAAACAGAATGCTTCAGCAGAGACCAATGCTTCTGGAAAAAACCGTCAGCCCCGAGAGACTTGCACGGCTTCATTTGGAACAAGCCGTTTGTACCTCATCCTCTGAGAAAGGCCGCTCCAGTCGACCATTTGGTCCGTTAGTTTCCTTGGCACATATTGGCATATAAGATCAGGCTGGAGTTGCTCCTGGCTAACTACTCTTGAATTGATTGAAGGGACCCAATTATCACGGCACGCAAAGCCAAACGAGCCGACAAGAAAGCCGAATATCTCCACCGGCCTCGGCCTGCCTCCTCTTCCGCACGGTTAGTTGATCTGTGGCCAGTTGGTCGCGCGGCCTTGCTGTGCCTCGATTTGTTTGATTCCGTTCCTCGCTGCTCCTCGGTTTGATTTGATTGATTCCGAGAGGTGAGGTGACCTTTTCTCCTCTTCCTCTTGTGCCTGCTGTAATCTGCGATTCCGCTGGCGATTGGGGGTGGGTTTGTTCGATCTGTTTTCTTGTTTCATCTTCAGCCGACTGATTTGCCCCTTGCTTGATTGTGGATCGGTTTCCCAGTCGGTTTGTCGTCGGGATTGGTTTCCTATGTGTATTCCGCTGGATTTGGGTGGGACGGCGTCTCGGTTCCTCCATTATCTATCTCAGATGAACCGGAATATTGATTGAAGCGCTGTATGTCTGTTATCGTTGTTCAATAGTAGCAGGTTGGTGGTGATAAGGAAAGCGGAAAACGCACACCATGGGATCCAAAGAACCTCTCTTTCTCTTGCTCCTCTCGCTGCTTGTCGTCTCGGTGCTTGCACAAGCCAGGGATGCTGGTATGAATTTCCTTTCCTAATTACTACTCGGTTCAAGTTGAGATTCCAATACATAGATAGATAAGATAATAATTTCATCACAAACTAATGGTTTGGCATCGTCCTAGTACTAATAGTAGATATGATTTGTAACAAATCCTGCTTCCTTGTTAGCCTACTTTTATTCAAACCTTGGCCTGGCCTCCACGGAGGTTTCGGTTTCTGCTCGCAGTATAGTGCATGGAAAAACCCCAATTTTATAGACCACATATCTTATTCCATTACCTAGATAGATACATAAGATAATAATTTCATCACAAACTAATGGTTTGCCATCATCCTAGTAGTAGATTTGACTTGTAACAAATCCTGCTTCCTTGTTAGCCTACACTTTTATTCAAACCTTGGCCTGGCCTCCACGGAGGAGGGTTCGGTTTCTACTCGCAGTATAATGCATGGAAAAAAAAACCTCCAATTTTATAGCCCGCATATCTTTTTCCTCTCAAATGTTAAATCCATTCTTATTGTGGCCAAGTTATAGGCAGCAACTAATCATTTGTGCTCCGAGCACTTGAAGTAGTGACATTCTTTATTAGAGGTCATTCTTTTGCCCAGAAAATTATCATACCCAATTTATTGCTTTTCAGATAACGGCCCAGTCTACAAGGAACAAATCTCTTCAACCAAGATTCCTGTCCATCGCAAGAGTAGTAGCCCAATATGCTCAGCCTGCGGAAACTTCACGATTCAAGCTCTCAGTTATCTCAGTGAGAAGCAAACACAAGATAAGATCAGGGAATTCCTTCATGATGCTTGTTGTCAGTCATTCTCCTTGGAACGGAAGGTGATCATTTTCAGCATTTTGTTAATTCTTACAATTAGGGAAAATAAAAGTTTCTGCATTGTGGAAAAGAAAAATACTGGTGAATTTACATGCATATAAACATCTGGTTATCTACCTTACTACCTGCCACCTGCCATGCTGGAAATATATTCAACATCAACAAAGCCTTTTAATCCCATGCTGGAAATATATACTCCCCAAAAAAGCACTACTCTATAAATTTATTATGACTATCATTAACACTTTTGTATCTTAGCAGTGTGTAGAGTTGATGGACTCTTATGCAACTATACTGTTTTCCAAGATTACGGAGATCAATCCAAAAGAGTTTTGCAAACAGTATGGCCTGTGCAGGGACATAGCCCTTTTCTCTGGTGTGACAAGTGACAGCACTTGTGTGTTTTGCCGTCACCTGCTTGATGAAATTGTGTCCAAACTGAAAGATCCAGACGCAGAGGTAACTGCTTTGTGTCATTTGTATATCCCCTACCCTGAGTTTGCCTTTCTGCTCCTAACATTTCCCATTGATGTCTGTAGTTTGAGATCATTCAAATTCTCATTAAGGAGTGCAATAAGATTGAAGGTCATGTCCAGCAGGCAAGTTGTTTGGTACACTTGTTTAACATTAGGACCATTTTCTACTTGTTCAACTTGCTGGGGAATGTTTGGTTTGCTCCTAAAGTTGCCATCCTGTAGCCAAGGTGCTCTGGCAACCAAATTGGTTTACATGCTCTGGCCACCAAAATGTACTAAGGTGGCCCAAAGGCATTCCAAAATTTGGCTTGGCTGCCAAGGCATATGTGGGCACCAAATCAAATCTCTTTGATGCAAGGATGGTATGGGTTAATATTTCCTTCGTGCTTGCAGTGCAAGAGACTGGTCCTGCAATACATTCCTCTCATCCTGGTGAATGGTGAGAAGTTTCTCGAGAAGAACGATGTGTGCGCGCTTTTGCAAGCGTGTCCGGCCAGCAAAGTCTTGGAAGGGGTGTTGCTCAGTGATGCTTGAAGGTTGAAAGAACGCGCGAAGTATGTAGCAATGGTGCAAATAGTGTGTACAAACTAGGGCGAGTTGTACATAATAAGGTCATGAATGGATGAAGGATGGGTATCTCGTGTTTCTGCATTCTTTTCATCTTGTATCGTGAACACATTGTATTAAGTAAACTTTCATATACATCCAGAAAGTGCAGATCGTGCAGCATTAGTCAAATGAAACAGCAGATCGTGCAGCATCACTGAGCATTAGTCAATTTGCATCAACATCAAAGGTTCTTTCAGAGAACTATATAGACACCTGGAACGCAATGTTTCTGAAACGCAAACAGTGCCGACGCGGAGCAGGGTCAACCCAGACCTTCTTGGGAGGAGCAACGGAGTGATGACGCCGCCTCGCCGGCTCATCCGGGAGCGCGCCGAGGCGGCGGTGGCTTCTCTGGTGGCAGTCCGCGCCCACGAGATCCCTCCGTTGATGAACGCAGCCGCCACCTTCTTCTTCGTAAGCCAAGCTTCCCCTGTTCCGTCCATGCCTTCCTACAAGGGTTCCTCCTGTGCAAACGCAGTCATCAGAATCTCTCTTGTGGATGCGCAGATCCTGAGCGCCTACTTCGTGGTGCTACCTCTGCGGGACGAGGGTGCCATCTCCCTGGGGCTCGACACCCTCCCGGGCCTCTTCGCCGGCTCCCTCTTCCTCACCGTCATCGCCGCCCCAGTCGCATCCCTGGCCTTCTCCCTCCCATCCATCCCTAAGCCCAGGGTTTGTCCGTGCCACCCTTCCCTTTCCTCACTTGGGCAGTTTTAGTCGCCCGGAGAGCACTAAATTCCACTGGGTTGTTCATTCGCATATAAAGATGTTAGCTTTTACTATACAAGCTCTGCATCTTTTGTAGCCTGAAGTAGATAGACTAAAGTAGGCTCTTCCAAACATGAAGCTTAGTTTATTCAGAGAGCAATCCAATGCTTGTCGGGTTCAATCATTTCGCTCACGAATCACAGTTGGTTCATGCTTTCTTGTTTCCTGTGGCCAAAATTGCACCAGGTTCTTATAAGATGTAAGCTTTGTCTTTATTGTGATTCGAGACGTTTTTATGTGAATTCCTCACAACACCTGGCCCTTCTTTGTCTGAGAGATCCTTGCATTATTTCTGATGCTGTTCGTCGAAAAAATTTCTGATGCTTTTGTGTGCCACTGTTGAAAATTCTGTTGGATCATGAGTAAGCAAACAATCATAATGTATTGAGAGGATTGGACACTTATTTTCCACATAATGTGTGAGGGCAATAATCATGGCCAGTTTTACTTGAAAGAACCCCCACCCCCTTGTTGCTTTATCTGTTTTTCTTCATTTTTGTAAAACTTCCATTTCCAGAATGCAGATAATCTTGTAAAATATTCATGCAGTAGAAATTCTCTGGCAATTTCATTCTTCTACTTGAATACAAGCTAATTTTATCATGTATAAATGTTTTTTTCAGGCTTTGGTGATGATACACAGGTTCTTCAGCATATCTCTTCTTGCATTTTTTGTGCTTTGGTATACCTCTACACCAGGGCAGTCTGGATCCATTTCCCAGGTACACTGTTCGCCTAAACGGTTGTTTAGCCACTTTACACACCGTTTAAACACTACACAGTGGTACACCATTTCCGTTTAACCGATTGTTTTGACTGTTTAAACAGCCGTTTTGCCCATTTAAATACCCGTTGTGCCCAAATAATGGGCTAAACAGCAGATGAACGACTGCTTACCGTTTAGCGTTTAGGATAACACTGCCCAGGTACTAGATGCTGATGACACCTGGGTTATTTTCTGTTTATATCCATCACTATTACGGCACTTTCTTGCAATATTGAGAAAACGGATTGTCCATGAATACCTTTTTTTCCACTCCAGCCACATCCTATGCCAACCTAATGTTTCTTTGTTGGAATATCGAGCAACAGTTCTTGACACAAAAGATCTTATATCCCTTGTTTTATTTTTCTTGTATGCTTATGAAGTCAAGTGAAGAGGGTTTCTATCAACCTGCTGGATGGAGAAATCAGAGCTTGTTCTACATAATAGTGAGAATCAGTTTGTTTCTTTGGGTATGCCCTTTCACAATAATCACATGATGCTGTTCATGTTTGTGATACTGAAGATGATAATTGATTTGAATAACTCTCTCCGTCTGAAGGTTGCTTTGCTAAATCTCATTACAGTATCATCAACTTGGGCAAGGGTGATTGATGTCATGGACAGTGAGGTACCTTTGCTTTCTGAATACATATTGCCTGCTGAACCATTCTCTTTTTCCCCCCTGTTCCAAATCCATATTTCTCTTTTAATTCAGTCAGGTTCAAGATTATTTGGTTTCATTGGGGCTGGTGCTACGCTAGGGCAACTTTTTGGTTCGTTGTTTGCTGCAAGCATGGCATGGCTGGGACCATGTATGTATGATTCTCTTTGAGTAAATTAACTAGTTTCTTAATGTTCATGGAATGCAATTTAATATGTCCTAATTGTTTCTCAGTTCTGCTCCTATTTTCTTCGCTCTTGATGGAGCTTGCTGCACTGTCATCAAAAGGAGTCTGCATTGATGGAATTCATGCTTCAGCTGAACTCTCTCAAACAGGGTATGAAATCCTTTTGGATATTAATTAGAAGTTATATATTCATCTTCCTTATAATTTGACATTAGTAATCTGAATCTTTTATGGAAAACATTTCTAGGTTTTCCATTGTGAGGTTTTCGCGAACGGGTGCCTGGCTGTAGTGGGTACTGGGTAGGTGGCCTTAGTAGCACTCCTCAGGTCCTAGGTTCAACTCCCCATGGGAGCGAATTTCAGGCTGAGGTTAACAAAATCCCCTCGTCTGTCCCCACACCAAAGCACATGGAGGCAGCGGCCTGAAGGACGGCCTGTTCTCATGCGGGCAATGGCCCGGGTGTCAAGCGGCCTGTGTAAGGGTGGGGGCAGGGGTTCGGGGATTTTCTCAGCCTGCATGAAAAGGCCTCTTCTTACATGCAATGCCTGGGGCGGCTTGCCCCTCGCAGGTCGATTTTTTTTATTGTGAACTTTTCAAGCCACAAGCATTATCCTTCTATTTATGATCAACTATATTCTTGCAACGTCCTTAATTAATCTTGACGACTTTTAGTACAAACATAAGTTAGAAAAATCACCTTTTTCAATAAATGTGGATTGATCATTTGCTGCTTCGCATATTCATGGGTTAGAATTTAAGATTCATTCTCATAACTGCAGGGGAGGAGAAGTTCCTAATACTCAAGCTGATGATGAAATGTCTTCACTCGTCACTTCGCCTAGATCACCTATGCGATCTCAAAAGTCCAAACCTGATTTTTTTATAATGTTTGAAGGTTTCTGGCTGATCTTCCGATCACCCTACCTGAAATACATATCTCTGTTTCTTTGGTTAAGTGCAGTTGTCTCATCTGTATTTTACTTTCAGGTATAGTCATTCTATATATGTGTATTGCCTTGCATCTTTGAGCTTATTGCTTAATTACATGTCCTGATGCAAATAAGCCATCATTTAGTCTCTCAATTGCCTTTCCTCCATGATTTTCAGAAAGTGACAATAGTTGCTACTACAATATCAAGCCCAACTGCCAGAAGGAGAACATTTGCACTGATAAACAGCTTTATAGCAATTTTTATTCTAGCGGGACAGCTCACTTTGACGGTATTTTGCCTCTACAGATTATCCTCAGTTTGATATATGTCAATAGTCCCAATACATTATGTATAAGTATATATCAACCTTTAGTGAAACTGACGAAGCCTGGTTCTTTTGTTTTCCTCCTTTTTAAGGACATTCTTTATTTTTTTTCTTGGGCTTCTAGCCTAGTGGTTAGAGCACCTGAGTAGCATCCAGCAGCTCGGGTTTAACTCCCCGTGGGAGCAAATTAAAATTTGATGGATTAAATAAAGATCCCTCGTCAACTGTTCCAAGTTATACGTGTAACCACTGTGGTCGCCTTCAGCGAGATGCGCGTGGCCCATGTGTCATAGGCACCCTGAGGCGCATTCAGGCAACCGGCCTTCGGGGCGTTTTCTCAATGGGCCAGGATGAAGAGATTCTTCTTAGTGCGAAGCCGGGGATGCGGTCCTTCCCCCACCGGTCGAGTTTTTTACATAATCTTGATTTTGATAAATATTTCAGGGTCATATCCTTTCAGTGGCTGGTGTCACACTTGCTATCTGTGCATCTCCCTTTGTTGCTGCCTCAAATTTGGTTGCACTTGCTGTATGGCCAACTTGGGTTTCTGTGGCTATCACTGAAACAATAAGAAAGGTACCAGTGGATCGGAGTACTCTAAATCTGATTGAACTTCATTGTAATCAGTTTTTGTTTGACAGGTAGATGCATCCATCAATGAAAGTAGAGTAATTCATTATGATCTACTGACAAATATGCATATTGTGACATGCACTAAATCTTGTCTTTGATTTAGTTAGTGCTATTATCAACATCTATAAAAGAGCTTGTGTGTCTCAAGCTGTGACAATAGCATTTACAGCTGTGACAATTCCTCCATCCATCTAGTGTGATTTGGGGCATGATAAGATAGCAAATGTAGTTTAATAATACCGGCAGCCTGTCATATTCCTGTCCACTATTGTTTCTACTCCAAGTAATAATTTCTATATTCCGAGGTATACTCAGAGTACAACTAACCTTTGATTCTTTGCAGGTAACCACTTATGTTTTGACAAGACCTGGAAGGGAGTTATTATTCACAGTTGTCTCACAGGATGAAAAATACAAAGCAAAGGTTTTTTTTTTTCTGTCAACTACTTAGAGCTTGATTATAGCAAACAGAAGGGACATGACTCGTTACTTCCGAGATGATCAAGTGCTGTGGTTTAGCCCATCTTTCATGTTGTCATAACTTATTTCACACACAAAATAATTATTCCACAATATTATCAAGACTCAAGAGTCTGGTAATCAAATCATATCTTGGCATGAAGTTGAGTAATTTGATTATTCAAAATTGCAGCTCCATAAAAGCCACAGTTGTCTCTTAAGATAAAATTTTCTTTGCATAAGAGCCGCAGTAGCAATAGAACGGGGAACGTATACAGAAAAGACAGTTCTTTTCAATTTTGATTATCTATATATTATTAGTTCATTTCTATTTCTAGATATCTATTTCTATATATAAGAGAAAACGGAAATAATTAAATTGCAGCAAACTCAAAAGTCTATTTTCAGAAACATTATATCCTTAACTGGAAACAGTCAGCTTTTGCAATTGTGTACCTACCTTGTGAGCATCAGATTATTTAACGACATTTTGCCGCATTGGTAGGTCGTGCAAGATTATTCTTGCTTTGCACACATCTTGCCTTAATTTTGTAAAATATTATGTTCTTTTTATGTAGGTCTGTATAGATGTTATTGTACAAAGGCTTGGTGATGCGACAGCAGCTGGAATTTACAGGCTCTTGTTCAGCAGCCTTGAGAAGAAAACATCCATGATCACCCTCTATGCATTGCCGGTATGAATCTTGTTTGTAATCAGTTTGATTTCTTGTTTGTACAGTGATACACTGATATGTGGTGTTTATCTTCAAATAGTGTCCACAATCTATTTATACATGTGAAGCAAAGTAGTGCTGACCAAGGATAAACTGAAAGAATTGATAAGCTTGTTTGTGTGCATGATTTTTTGTTTATTAAGTTCTGGTAGATAGAACTAAATAGCGTTTGTGTTTCATTTAATGTCAGCTCTGCTTCCTGTGGCTTCTCATTGCATTTCATTTGGGCCGGCTCCAGACGAATCTTGCCAGGCTTCAGGCTGCTTCTGCCCCGGCCTATTCCTGAACATGCATATAGGGATGGAGACCCAAAAAAGGCCTCCCTTCATCTTTCATGTTGTTGTTCTCACCGCAAGATCAAGCAACTATTTTAGGGTTCCAAGTTTTACTTAACTCGGGGAGCTACTGCAAGTGTCCCTGGACTTGGGGAGGCCCATTCAGAATAAGTTAGGCTGTCATCAATAGTTATTTTATTTACACATTTTTGAGGGATTTTCTTTTTGAAAAACTTGCAGGAGCACTGCTTTATCATTTAAGTAGGGGAAGCAAAACAGTTCTTTCATACTTGATATTACATAAAAATGGTACATTGATGCTCATAAAAGAAAGTACAGATACACTAATCATGAAACTAAAGGAATCTCAGGCTCACCAGAAGCTACCTTTTGGACCATGATCTCCGATTTGATTTCTTGCTCTACTTGCATCTGATTTAGTTGGTGCTGATCGAAAATCTGTTGATTCTCCTTCCAGATGCTCCAAGCAGTGGACATCAGAACAGCTGCTTTAGTGCGCTTGTTTTCTTTGGTAGATTTTCTAACTCCTCCTGCCACCATTCCATTACCTCCTGTTCCTGGTCTGGCACATCAATGAGTCCTGCTGTCCGCACTCCAATTCTTCCCCAGACCTCTTTGGCAAAGCTGCAGCGAAGGACCAGATGTGTCGCTGTCTCTTGTTCTTGATTGCAGAGGACACACACTGGGTTACAAGGCCATTGTCTCATGCTTAATCTATCTGCCGTGAGTAGTTTGCACTGCACAAGTAGCCATGCAAAAAAATTGTACTTGCCCTCTGCATGCACATTCCACATTGACGATGCATTGAAACTGCTGATGGAACCCGTGTGCTGAATCTGATAGGCTGAGTTGGCACTTTACTCATCGTTT
The DNA here is from genome assembly GCF_016808335.1 of Panicum virgatum. Taxonomy (NCBI): domain Eukaryota; kingdom Viridiplantae; phylum Streptophyta; class Magnoliopsida; order Poales; family Poaceae; genus Panicum; species Panicum virgatum. The sequence continues at coordinate 170,281 of NW_024376269.1, forward strand.
GAAGTCCATCGCCTAGTGATGCAATCCTGCTCTCATCTGTCAACTGCCACTAGGTCCCATAATCTGATGAAGCTAGCCAATTCAGTGACAGATTCCATGCGCCACAACCCCCTCGTCCAGCTTTGGTGTTCAAGCTCTTCTTTGACTGTACGGTTCTTCCTCCAAGCAAGTTTAAACAGGTCCTGGAACAGATCCATTGGTGCCTTTCCATTCAACCATGACTACTGCCAGAATCTTGCTTTCTCCCCATTACCCAGGGTGACCACAGTACTGGCTCTGAAGAGTTGTCGATCAACAGCTGTTACAGGTGGCTCAGTACCCACCCAGGGCCGTTCCGGCTATGTCCACTCGAACCAAAGTCATCTCAAGCGTAAAGCCCTGCTGAACAGGTCAAGGTCCAGTATTCCCAATTCCCCAAACTGTTTTGGCCTCATTGTTTTAGCCCAGCTAACTAGGCTGCTTCCCCCTTTGGCTTCTGCATCCCCTCCAGATCTTGTCGGTCCTCTAAATCGCCCATTTTTGCAATCTGAAAAATGTCAGGTAATAGGTTGGTATTGATGAACGGACAAGAGTTAATCAAGCTCAAACTGCCGGCTTTGTTCATCAGTCGTCCCTTCCAGGTCAGCAATCTGGCTCCCATTTTGTCAATCAGTGGCTGTATGTCAGCTCCTCTTGATGCTGTTGGAGAAGCCTTCAGAATATTAAGTTCAAAAAAAAAAAAAAAAGCTTCAGAATATAGTGCCAGCCATAACCAGAAGAACATTCAAGAGGAAGAAATAGTGCAACATAGATGACTAAGCTAGATAAATACTAAAACAATATAAAAACCGCAATCCTATTTCGATGTGAATTGCAGGAAAGTGTGGTTTGCAACATGTGAGTTTTTATGAATTATGACAATGGTGTGGTAGGGCCGGATTTGTTGGGCATCCTTGTGTTCTTTGGTCCTGACACTGCATTCTGCATTTCACCTACTTCCAGATCCCAGACTAATGGATGTAAGCACAGATTACTCCAAGTCGTGGTGCACCTGACATGCTTCCATATCATTCTTGAAAACGCCTGCTTTCTGGAGCATGCACATTTCTTTATAAAGAGAGAGAGTAGCAGAGCAATCCCATGTTCTTCGCGCTAATCGTATAAGAAATGACACAGAGTTGAGATTTGTGAAGTATAAAGACGAGACAGTGAATCATCAGACGGACACAGACCGCCAGCTACGCTAGCTGCTCGTGTGGTTGGTCCGTCACAGCAATCCAATCGAGTCGTCGGTAACAAAGAAGGCAGCCAGCATCCATGGCGAAGCGCGTTGCCACCGTGCTTGCCGTTGCTGCCGTCCTGATGATGGCGGTGCAGCCATCGGAGGCGGCGGCTGAGGACGCGGCGCTCCGGTTCCCTGGCCGGGCGGGCAGCAGACCGCGCAACCCCGTTTTCCCGGGCTACCCCAGAGCCAGGCCGTCGCCGCCAACGTCCGGTTCCCCGGCACCACCCACGCCGTCGACACCTGTGTCGCCGCCTTGCCCCAGACCGGTGGTGCCGGAGATGCCGCTTGTGCCGGGCTTCCCCGGGCTGCCGGGCAGCGTTGGTGGCTCTACTCCATCGTCGTCACCGACCGACTGCGTGACGCCGCTGGCGGGGCTGATGACCTGCGGGACGTTTCTGACTGGGAGCGAGTCGGAGACCCCCTCGCCGCAGAGCGAGTGTTGCAGCGGGATCGGGGCCTTCCTGAACGCCTCGTCGGCGGCGGGGGACGGCGACCGGACCCTGCGGTGCCTGTGCCCGGTGATCCTGGGCGACGTCAACAAGATGCTGCCCAAGCCTGTGGATCCCGTTCGGATGATGTATCTGCCCATCGCCTGCGGCGTAGTGCTTCCACCACAGGTCCTCTACATCTGCTTCAGTGAGTAGCGTCCTCGCTCATCTCTTGTCGTCGATCTTCCATTCCATTCCATGGCTGCTAAGTCCTCAATGCAATCCTCTTGCATGACTGTGACTCCATTCCATGACTGACCGATGATGGCATGAACACAATTAATAACAATAATGCGCAGCTGGTGGGCAGCAAACCCCGCCGCTCGTCGGCCGCATTCCTGACGTCTGGGAGAAGCCGTCGTCTGCAGGCAAGCAGCACACTCTCTATATATTAATTCTTCTTCAAGATTTGACACCTTGTTCTTCAGCTATTGACACTTATCTCAAGTAGATTTGATCTCTAATAGATGCTGTTGTCTGTCATGTTTCATGCAGCCTTGTCACCTTGACGCATTTCAACAGGAACGTACGGAAGCCACCATGATTCAGGCAGGGACATCTGAATGCTTCAAGTTTATCTGAAATGTGCTGTGCCTGTACGCACTTTAGAAACCAACTACCATACATCATGTCCGACGATGTAAGAGTTACAATGCATGTCCTTAATTTTATAAGGGAAGAATATATATATTAATTACTTGTGCCTATTCTCATTCCTCCATAACCAAATAGTACGTGCGGTCATTTGGATGGATCAAATTGAGTAAAAAGACAAATTTGACAAAAAAGAAAAGGAAAAAGAGATGCAGGAAGTTGAACTTGTCAGTTCCAGCTTGCCCGTACTCAATCATTCTTTTTTTTTTCCTTTGAACGGACAGGAAATGCTTTGTTGAATTATATTAGAATAAATAAAGAAAAAAACGAAAACTACTTGAAAATACTACTCTGACAAACTCGTCGCTAATAAGCCTGTGCTCGATCATAACTCTATTAATTTGTTTGGAATGGAATTTTGCATGTCAGTCGTCAGATAATCAGCAACAAAATGCATACTCCCTCCTTCTGTTTATATATGACGTTTTGTTGCAGCAAAATACAATTTTTATTTGGATAGTTCAAGGAAAATGACAACTTTTTGAATAAAAACAGCTACAGCGAGCCAAAGTTTTTCGTTGATTCCGGGTGCCTTGGCCTCCCATAGCTCGCACTGGCGCAGCCCTCTGGAGGTCGCTGCCCCGAGCTCAATTATGGTGTCATGGCCTAGTGATTCTAGAGTCTGATTGTTCTAGTTGTGTGACTGCTCTTGCTAAGCATGGAATTATCGTTCTTTTTACGCAAATTTGGTAGAAGATAGCAAAAACATCATGAGAATGCTGGGAAATGTTTGTTTGGTGAAGATCAATAGAGAGCAACTGTACATGAATTAGCACAACATGCTAGACTAGGATGGAAGTTTGTGTACAACATGCACGTTGTGCTTCTAGTAGATTGTAATGTGACCTGACTAAGCTTAATGATCAATATTTTTTTCCTCGCAAAAAAAGTGTCTGGTAGCAAATTTTTCCTTGGAATTAAATCCATAATAATAATAATAATAATAATAATAATAATAATAATAATAATAATAATAATAATATAGCTCACACCTTCTCCCTGGAGAGCCCATTGATACCGTACCTGCTACTACATTCATTGAGTTGTTCAATCCACCAGGTTCCCATCATGCATCCCATTCTCTCGCAACCACACTTTTTTTCCAACACGTACGCTTGGGATGAGGTACGGTTCCTATCTTTGCTGCCGAAAAGCTGCATGCATTGGATTTGCATTGCCACAGTTTGTGCTCTGCTAGCTGGTCGTCGTCAAACAAAAGACATTCACACGCTTGGCGTGTGAGTGGTTTTAGAAACAATTTTGCCAGAGACAACCGACCGATCGATCGACCGGCCGGCTTCTAGAGGACCTCGGACGGATCGGTGGACAGTTGTGCGGGTCAGTCTCGTCAATATATAATCAAACAAACAAAGACAGACGCACGCTTAGCGTGTGAGTGTACAATTTTATTTTGGATCAGGTTCTTTTAGTGAGGAAACTCATCAAACTTTAAACATCATCAGCTCCATTACCTGACACAATGCAAATTAAATTAAAGCAGTGATAGATCGGTACATGCTCCAGCATACTGTTACTGGAGTGAGTATAAAAAAGACCCGGCTCCTCACGTCAGAATCAGATTCAGACACTTGAGCAGCAGGGCTGGCAAACATGAAGCAGGTATTCGTCAGCGTCGCGCTTGCCGTGCTAGTGGCGGCGGCGGCCGACGATGCGCTCCAGGTCCAGTACAGGAGGCACCATCGGCGCCACCAACCATCCCCACCCTCGCCGCCTCGAGCACCACCCACGCCGCCGCCCACCACCAACATGAACAACAACCCTTTGTGTAACCGTACATTATCTCCGGAGGAGGAGAGCTTGGGGTCGCGGGCGGAGTGCCCTCGCACGCCCCCGCTGCCGCGTCCCTTTGAGCCCCCGTGCTCCTGCCGCACTAGAGCCTTGCCGACCGAGTGCGCGATGCCCCTGGCGGGCCTGATGGCCTGCGTGCCCTTCATCACAGGTACCCAGGACCAAACCCCCACGCCGCAGAGCCAGTGTTGCGCCGGGCTCGGGGCCTTCTTCAACAGCTCGTCGACCCTGCGCTGCCTGTGCCCGGTGATCCTGGGAGACGTCAGCAAGATGCTGCCCAAGCCAGTTGATCCCATTCGACAGATGTATCTGCCCATCGCCTGCGGCGTCGTGCTTCCACCCCAGGCCCTCTACACCTGCTTAAGTACGTATCTTAATTATCTCTTTAATTCATTCATCATCATCAGTTACCAATATATATATATATATATATATATATATATATATATATATATATGCATCTTTTATTTTCATCGCCTGCGGCAGCCGGGCACCCAGCCCCAGCGGTAGTAGAAAAATTCTCTCAGCTCTGGGAAGACAAGTCGTCGTCTCCTGCAGGTAATTAATATATATAATTATTATTACAAGTTCCCTGCAACTTAACAGTAGCTGGATTAATTATATTGTTTTTGTCTCTCATGACATTCTTTTGATGATGTTTCTCTCAGCTTTGGAGCATTCATCATGCATGACGATCGGACCGGAGCGCGGAGGCCATGAATGAATGAAGATACGTACAGTCGTCATATAGATAGACACACACACACAACACATATATACTCCAAATTAAAGTTGAGGAAAATGCCTCGTACGTGCAGTAGTATCTGATCCATATGTGTCAGCATGCACTTCAGAAATGAACCATTAGGGTTTGATCCATGTAAGCTAAGAGCATGTTCTTAAATTTAAAGGGCACAATGGCCAAAGACAAGGACTCTACTTATCATTCAATTAATAATCAAGTCATTATACATGTTGTGCGGAAATTTTCCACAAGGACTCCACGGTATCGACATCAATACCAATCTTTTTTCAGAGACGTTACTCTGCACGAGAACCGAAAGGGTAGTTTGTATCGATCGATCCCAAGATAGCAACTCAAATAGGAATATTAAAAGATAATATTTAATTTTGAGAATAAGACTATCAAAACAGAATGGAAGGAGTATACAAACAGTGATACGATCCTTCAGTTGAATAAATACTGCCATTCAATTATATTTATTATCTGTCGACAAAGTTAATTGTGTGCTCACATTGACACTCAAGCCGTGGCATAAATTTCATAAATTAAATGTGTTTATATGCATGCATAAATATGGGAGACATAAACTGTAACAAGAAATAAAGCTCATATTAGCATGTACAATTGGTGATGATAATAAATTGAAAAAGAAAAAAAAATCAATTGATTGAGTATTTGTGTCAAATAAATATGCCAGATGATGCATTTTGTGCATCACCTGGAGTAAATTTTAGTACTATATATATATATCAAGTTATGTTCCTGAACTTCTGAAACTCAACTATATAAAGTGTAAATAACTGGATGAGTACTCAAGCAGAAACAACAAATACACGAAAACTTGAACAAAATTTATAGAACCAATAACCACCCCCTTTTCTGAGTTTTCTCCCATCGGCGTCCAGGGCAATCTATACTCACAACTCCATGAAACTGGCCAATACAAAGGCTGTGAAGTACTAGTGCCCGAAAGCTGATCAGAGGGAGAACACCTGCTCATGACATGGTGGTCGCCTGGCTCTAGTTGGGCAAACATCTGGGCGTGCCTAGGTTTCGACGATGCGATGCCGGTTCTCGTGCAAAGATCTGGGCGTGCCTAGACGATGCTATTGCGCCGCCGGGAGGGTTGACGCCACCATGCTGGTGCCTGGAGAGTGGATAATTTTCTTTTTATTTCAAAATTTTTAATGATTTTTAGAAGAAAAAAATCCCACCTGAATTTTTTTTCTTAGTCGCGCTAGCTGTCCTGACGCAGCTAGCGCATGCATGTGGCACATTCATATTATCCACGAGATGAATTGCCTATCTTTAGTCTGTCCGCAGTGGACACTGTAAAACAAACGGTACACATCTTCCAGTACCATTTTACAGAGAAAACTCCCGTAGCGGGACACGCCAAGCCGTTCTCTATCGTCCCGGATGGCTTCCCGCACTGGATATCCAGCGCGCGTACGACCGAGACGCAAAACTGCTGTGCGCGAGCGCCATCGTCCTTCCCGCGGCCGTCCCCAACCGCCGCAACTCCGCACCTCCGGGCAGCCGCAACTCCGCTGGGGCACGACGTCGGAGGAGGGCCGCGCTAGCCGAGGTCAAGCTCGCCCATGGCGTCGAGCTCGAGGGGCACGGGGAGGCGGGCCAGGAAGGGGAGGAAGGAGGGGCCGCCATCGGGGAGGGCGCTCGGGAGGTGGCGCCGTCGAATCCCCGGCCCGCCGCAGCCATGGACAGAGAGGAGGAGGCCACCGCCGGGGATGGGGCCACGCCACGCGCCACGCGCTTGAGACCACGCGCGCTCGCCGCCGTGCCGCTGTCTCGAGAGCCGCATCGCGCTCGCCGCCGTCCTGCAACGCCCGCCGTCCCGCAAGCCACCGCGCGCGTCGGTGTCCCGTCCACCACCGCCGGGGAGGCCGCAGAGGCCGCCATGGAGCTTGATCCGCGCGGGTCCCCTGCCCCTCCGCAGCCACAAGGCCCCGCGGCTCGCCGGCCGGAGACGCGCGCGGGGGTGGCAGACGACGGGGAGCTTCCGAGCTCGACGCCATGGCCGCCCTCGAATCCTCCTCGCCGCCCTCCGCCCCACGCCAGTGCGGGCCTCCGCCTCGCCGAGCGCCAGCGTGGAGGCGCTGGGGAGGAGGGAGGAGGGAGGGCCTACGGGCGGACTGCGGGCGGGAGGTGGCAGGGAGGACCGCCGGCGGGGAGGACGAGGATCGGCACGGGGAGGGCCGCGCCGCCATGGATCTGCGGGAGGTGGCGCCGCCCCGCCTGGCCTCTCGCCGCCGCGCCATCCGCCTCGCCCCTCGTCGTCGCGCCATGGCAGGGGGCCGTGCCCCACCTGGTCTCTCGCCGGCGAGCTCTAGGGGCCAGGCCTCTTGCTGGCGAGCTCCCTCCGCGCGCTCAGAGGAGGATAGGGGAGGGGCGGCGCCCAGCAGTGGAGGAGAAGGCGGCGTGGGGAGAGGGAGAGAGAGAATGGGAGGGGAGGGCGTGGGGTAAAAAAGAATAAAAAAATCTAATATGCGGGTCCCACGGATGGTAGTTGGTATAGAGAAAAAATATAGGAACGGATGAGTACGGAGAAATTGAACGTAAAGAAGAGAATCTTGATGATTAGGATGAAATATTCTGTTTAGAGTATGAATATAGAGAATCACGAGTGCGAACATCCTTAGGAATTGAAGATAGCACGCACAAGACAAAGACGCCAAGACAAGAGGTAGCAGGTGTAGAATACCCAATCATGATTTTACCGTCGACCGGAGGTTCTCGAGCGCACGGTCGATCCGACAGCTCTCTCCTCTCACCCACCACGTGCGTGGCCCCCACAACTCTTTCTTCCGTATGCTCTCATCCACTCGTTTTTTCTCCTTCCTTGCCCATTCTCTTTCCTCTAGAGACGGCGCAGGCTCTCATCCGCTCAGTTTATTCCCCAGGCCAGATCTGTGGCGACGACGGGATGGAGGCCGGCCGCCGGCGAACCCGCCTCGGGGGCAGAGCGGCAGCGGGTCAACGGGGCGGCGCGGAGGCGGGGGGATGCGGCGAGACGGCGCGGCGACAAGGAGCTGCGGCGGCAGGCCATCGGCGGGGTGGCGCGACGGCGGGGAAGCGCGGCAGGCCGGCGGCGGGAAGGCACAGCGGGGAGCAACGGCGCACTCGCCACCGGCTAGGAAGCCGATTTTTTTCTTTTTTCTTTTTATTTCTTTATTTCTTTTTTCTTTTATTTTTATTGGATCTGGATGTAAAAAATTTTTACGAAACTTTTTCCCCTATTTTTTTGGTTTAGGATGTAAATTTTTTCCCCCAAACTTTTTCTTTATTTAGATGCAAAAAAATTTCTTCAAATTTTTTTCAATTCTTTTTCTCAAAACTTTCCCTCTATCATCAAAATTTTCCTTTTATCTTCCTTTTTTTTCGAATTTTGGATGTAAAAATTTTTTTCTTCAAATTTTTTTCAAAACTTTCCATTTTAAATTTTTTTCTCATTAAACTTTTTCCATTCTCTCCAAATTTTATAAAAATATGACAAAAAAATACTAAAAAGGGAAAAAAAGATTGGTCGGAAGATCGCCGGTACGGAGCCCTCCGTACGGGCGACCGTAAACTAGCGTGCCCCTGCAGAATAGCAGTTGTAGGAGCAGATGCAAGATCGAGCATCAGAAAGTGAATATTCTCACATATTGAGCTTACAGCCTTACAGGCAATCTTCCATTGCAGGTTGTAGAGGGTGCCCTGCATCAAAATTGTGACGAGATTAAATATTACTAGTATATTTACATGAAAAAGAGATAGCCTCATCTGAAAGCACACTCATCAATATATCAATCAGAAGACATGCTTTGCTGTGTACATCCTGCCAAAATCAAATATACTCTTCAGAGGATCAAAGTAAATTAAAGCTCCATGAGCAGACGGATTAGCATATATTCTAATTAAGAAGCAATAAGCAGGAACATCTAGATTGCTCTGATAGTTCAAAAATCGTAACTCACTAATCAACATATACCCATTTATCAATTGTACATATGTCAGGACCTCTCACCCTCCAGTAGCCGCAGAGCTTTGGGGCTACAGGAACAACCTCCACTCGCGCCAAAACCGCACTCGATCCGCGGCTGCCGTCGACGAGCCGCAGGGCAGCGCCGTCGTCTCCTCGCCTTGGGCAACGAGCCCGCGCCTTCGCCTCGCTGCCCCGGGGTGTTTTTTGCAAAATGTACCGTGAGCAGACGGCAAACCGACGAGCGTTGTACGTGCCCTTATGTGAATCTGACATGATGACGAGAGCCAGGCATGGAGTGCGAGTTTGCCAGCAGCTCCACGCTGCTCCTGGTCGGTGGGTCAGGTTGTGAGGAGTGGCCCACTGTCAATTGCTAAGGATATCTGTATGTTCTCTCTCTGCTCCGACACACAAAAGACCCACACCATCCTCTCTAGGCTCGGCGGCCGGGCGCGGCGAGCTTGGGACGGAGGAGCGGCACGGGGCAGCCGGACGCGGCCAGCTTGGGCCAAGGAGGGGCGCGGGTCGGCCAGGCGCGACGAGTTCGGAAGAGCAGCGGCGCGGCGAGCTCCCTCCACCCGCGCGGAGGCCGGGGCAGGGGAGGCGCCGAGCCTGTGCGGCAGCCAGGGCAATTGACGCGGCCGGCATGGCGAGCTCCCTCCGCTGGGGGGCGAACCTCGGCCGCCACCGCTGGCGAGCCCGGGGGGCGGAACTCGGCCTCGGCCTCCGCATAGGACCTTGCCCGGTGCTGCAGCAGACCTCCTCGTGCATGATGCTCTCCTCGGGCTAGGTGGAGCACAGGCGAGGTTTTCGCGGGGACGGGACTAGAGTTCGGCGCAGGTAGACGGGCAGCGGGTGGAGCGCGGCCTCGGTGCGGGGCGAGGCGGCGCTGGGCGCTGCCATGGGCGTCGGGCGAGGTGGCCAGGCGGGCAGCAGCAACCGGCGCGCAGGCACAGAGGCGGAGCGAGCCGCGGGGGCTGCGGCGCGGGTAGGTCGGCGTGGCGGCGAAGCTAAAAACAAATGTGAAAACTCGCGGAACACGATGGAACGAGGGAAGCATGAGCACCAGTGCTTCACCTAGGTCCGATTTGAGCCATTGGCCGAAAAAAATGGTGGCCGGAGCTATGAGTTCGGCGACGAGGTGGATCTCGGCGGCTGACGGCACTGGCGGCCGTGGGATCTTCAATGCCCGGCGATTGGCGCCATGGGAGAGGTGGCTGAGGGGTCGAGCATGAGATTTAGAGGGTGTAGGAGCTCTATCTTGGAGCAATTCGGAGACGATGAAGGGAGGGGCTCGGGTTTGTCTAGGCTGCCACGCAGTCTGGACGAGGAAGAAAGGGTGCTGGCAGGTGCCCGGGTGGGCCCCATGACCCACCCTAAATTTTGCATCTCCACGGTATTATCAAGTATCTTTCAGGCTTAATCGTTGATTTTCATATGTTTAAAATTAAGGCACCTTATTACTATATTATCAAGTATCTTTGATGCATTTTATACTTGTATAGTACTATATATTTGCCGTGATAAAAATTTTATATCAAGTTAGACCAATCTTATCCTAAAATTTGAGATACACCAATGAGTCTGAGCAAATTCTAGATACACCATTGAGCCCGAGCGAGAGAGAAGAGAGCATTGGCTATCTGGATAAGAACGAGAACAGCACGAACGCCAGAGGTTGGCCAAAAAAGTGGGTGCCCGTGCCTAGGCGGTTAACACGTGGCGATTCACCAGGCCGGGTCTCCAATATGGGCTCCGTGTGGCCAGTCCCAACGCGCCAGATAGGATCGTGTCCATCCGATTAAATGAGCATGCCACGTACTCAAAACGCTGATGTGGAAGGGCAGTAAATGAAGAAAGAGATCAAAACACCAAGACATCGCCCAAGGACGCAAGACGCGTTGGGGGCGAGCCCATCGTGCAGGAGTGTGGGGCCCACCTGGCGCTGCTGCATACCACTCGTTTCCATCGTTGGGCAGGGTGGTTTCTAAACCAAATGTACTGCTTACATGTCACATGGAAACTGCTCGTAGAAACCGTGGGTTGGGACTGGTCTTAGCCGTTGACGCAACTCCTGTCGATTCGAACTGTGCGGCAGGCAATCAGTGCACGGCGCGGCGCGTGGCAGTGGTGTACACTCGCCGGCGACGATGGCCTGTTTCTTTAATTTGTTTTATGGAACTATTGTTTCTTTAATTTGAACTCAACTCTTGAGAGATGATCAACCATAGAATTTTCTTTTTATTTCTTATCTCGGATTTCTATATATGTCAACTTCGTAGTAGTAGAATCCAATAATGGATGAGCCATGGTTTTGCATCTTATTTCTTAGCCATGAGGTACTTTATTTTTTTGTTCTTTCATTTTCTATGAACCAAATAGCTAGGCAACAAGAGTTTCACATATAGTACATCAACAACTATAAATTAAATCTCCCACGTCACAACTATAGTATAGGCTAATAGATTATATATGTGCCTTTCTGCATGCAGCAACGGTACCCATAGATGCTTGTTGCATGATTAGGAACGCATATATTGCCCATTCAACATAGAGAGCCAGGCACCTTATATTTAGAGACGACTCATTGATGTGAGTATTTGCCATCCTCTTGCCAATAAGGGTGTCTATCTCATTCCAAAGAAAAAAAAAACAAGTAGCTGGTAGAGCGAGTGACGATGAGATCTTGGAGTGAACCAAATGTTGGCGTCTATATATGCATGACCATTGCTAGCTAAGCTACTGCCACGTACATATACCCAATTACTAGGAACATGTCGCCGTCCTTGGCGGTCCTCCTGCACTGCCTCTTGCTCAATCCTGCTGCTGCGAGTGCGATCACCCCATCATCCCCGGTGGTGAATAATGATTTCTAGAATGCGCGCATCTCTCGCCTCACCTTCTTCTGGTTTTTATTTTTACTACTAGTGCTTCTTGATTGTGTGCAAATTGGATGGCTCTTTAATTTGCTCTCTTTAATCCGTATCCGCCTCACCAGCAAGCTCACCTCGGATAGTCGGATTGATGCAGAGTATAGTAGTAGTATATATAACCAATGAATCAGCCAAGGATGTTTCATTTCAGAGACGACATGACAATCACCATGCATCAACATTGCTAGCACTATGGGAGGCTGGCACACGGCAAAGGCCGGTTTACTCACGGCAAAGCGCCCATGGCAAACAACGGAAGGCAAAGGGCTTCTTTCTCGTGAGCCAATTCATGGGCACACGGCAAACACTTTGCCATGTGCATTTCTTGACCCACGGCGAAAAAAGTTTACCAACGGCCGGACCACGTGGAAGCCCGCCCTCTTTGTCGTGTGCTCTAACGGCCCATCATTGGATGCCGCCGATTGAGGCTGCACATAATTGAAAATATTGTATGTGTTAGACAAGATTTAAGTTGTTAGTCATTACTTCTAATTCATTATTTCTAAGTCATTGTGAAGTCATTATTTCTAAGTCATAATTTAGTTCTAAGTCATACTAGAGTTATCTATCATTCAAATTGCTAAATCACTACGATAAATGAAACTAGAAGATTGTCAAGTCACTCACAGGAGTAGGAGTAGCTGCACGATAAGGAAGAGGAGTTGGAGTGAATGGCGGCGACGAAAGACCCATAGCCGAGCCCAGAGTCTGCATGTACCGAAGAGTCTTATCCAGCTTTAGGCGTTCGGATTGGAACTCTTCTTGCATTTGGGCGTACAATATTTTATTGCATGGTTAGAATACAAAACAAACATATTTAACAATCAAGGAATGACGAATGAAACAGAAATAACCTTCAGTGCTGCCATCTAGATCTCCGTAGTGTTTGGTCGTGGGCGTATGGCCGGGCTTGAGCTGATGCTCTTAGCTCGAATCTGTGCGAGAGTAGGAGTACTGGTCGTGTCAATTATGCTGTTGCCAATCCAGAACCGGCCATGCTTCTTGTCTCCTCCCAATCTCATGACGATTTCTCCATCAATGGGCTGCGTGATCGGGTCAAACTCAGGCCCATGGATCTCCATTGCCATCGAATTGTACTCACTGAGGCGGCTGTGGACGGTCGGGTTGTTGTACACTTTGGGGGTTCTCCAGGTTGTAGGTGACATCGGATGTCTCCTTTCCCATGCGGGCCAAAGCCCATGCCTTGATCGGGAGGCAAGGCTAGCCTTCAAGTGACGCCGACTGCGAAAAAAGCAAGATGATTAGAAATTATGTACAATTGAGCGTTAGAATAAAGAAAATAATTCACGTACCCATCTAGCCGTGTCAGGGGCGAAGCCAGCTACAAATGTCACCGGGGTCGCCACGTTTATGCAATGGGGTCAATAATAGTAATAAACAGTAGATTTCTATAGGATTTATGAAATTTTATCGGGGTCTTGTGACCCCAATGCCAATGGGCAGCTCCGCCCTGAGCCGTGTACTCTCCGATGGTGCGGTGCACCGAGCATTATCAAACGCCGCTGCCGGCAGGACTCGTGCATCTCCACCCAACCTTCTGCATACTACATGTCCACTATCATTTTTCAGCACTGATCATTCCTAGCTAACCACCACGGAGGCACCTACACGTCATCAAGTACATGACATATAACAAGATCAACATGTCATCTCAGAAAAAGTCAGTACTAATAATGTTGTATATTTACCCTTAGATATTGTTCTCGGGTCAGCCTAACCACCACGGCGGCACCTGCACGTCATCAAGTACATGACATATAACAAGATCAACACGTCATCTCAGAAAAAGTCAGTACTAATAATGTTGTATATTTACCCTTAGATATTGTTCTTGGGTCAGCCTGAGGTTTCACACATCCTTTTGTCGACCTTCACTTTTTTATGCGACATTTGTAATCACAGTTGGCCTGGATGCGCGCCTCATAAAGAATATCCGCCACCAGCTTGCGACAGGCCGTGTTAGCCACCTCGCGTGCCACAGTCATATTTCCCTCCTCATATCTGTAGAAATCTTGCACATAAACACGAACGAAGCCATTATTTCAAGATTGTTCAATTAATGAGATGTATTGACAAATGCAGTGCCTGAAAGACTTACCCATAGTTCCTGCAACACCCGCTCCGCTTTGGTCCCATAACACCTGCCTTGGTGGTCTGCTTGGTCGACGGCCTCCCTGTAGTGCTCCCACGCCGACGCCCGCTGAAGTTGGTCATCAATCTCCGTGCATCTCAGGTGGTGTAGCTTGCAAAGCAAGCCCAGAATGCCATTGAGGATGCGTTTGTGAACACCTGCAATGACGATTGTAAAGTTCCTGCCAAAGTGATCGAGGCAAAATATTTGTGTCAATTTTGAATTCAAATATATCAGTACAAAACATAGTGAAGCCGGGGGGCCGGGCGTGGCGCAGCGCTCCCTGGCCGCCAAGTGAAGACGAGGTCGGCAGCAGGGCGTGCCGCAGCCTGGAGGCGTGTCGGGGAGGGCAGGTGGAGCAGGCTCGGCGGGGAGGCGGGCACCTGGCCCCGCGCGTTGCTGTGCCGTCTGCACGCGCCTGGGCGTGGCGCGTCCGCGGCGGTCCGGGCATTAGGGGCATCGTGGGGCGGCGCCTCGACGCGGCGCAACAGCGTGGTGGGCAGGAGGCGACAACTGGCGGTGAGGTGGTGGCAGCGGCGTGGCAAGGAGCCGAGCCAGGACGGCATGGTGGGTGGGTGGCAGGTGGGGTGGCGGGGATGGCAGCGTGGGGCGGGTGGCGGGTGGCGGTGTGGGATGGCGGGGGTGGCGGCGTGGGGGCACGGCGAGGTGGGGCGGCTGGTCCGGGTAGCGGCGCCGGTGTGGTGGAGCGGCGGGGCTGGGTGCCGGCGCGGCAAGCGGGTTGGAGGGCCGGCGCAGGCGGGCAGGTGGCGGCGCGGCACGGTGGGGGCGGCAGCGCGACATGGAGGGGGTGGTGTGCGGCCTATGTGAGTGTGTGTGTGTGTGTGGTGTGTGTGTGTGTGTGTGGTGTGTGGTGTGTGTGTTGTGGTGTGTGTGTGAGTGCGTGTTGGGCCGGGACGAGAGACAGCTAAGTCCCTGGGGGGACAACTTTGCCGTGTGCCAGGATTGGGGCACAAGGCAAACTTTTGTTTTTTTTTCAAAAAATCAATTTGTATGAACTAATTTGATTTCAAAAGTTGTTTTACAAAATTTGATCAAATGAACATTGAAAATACATTGCAAGACACTAAACAATTCGTGTTTTATGATTCTTAGCGGAAAAATCCATTTTTTCATGCGTTTCGAATTTAATTTGAAATTGTATCAACTAAATCATTTCCACAACGTGTTTAACGAAATTTTATTGAACAAACTTTAAATACTTTGCCAACGCGTGGCGCGATAGCCCTACCACGCTGTTCACGCCTTCACATCTCACAGAAATATATGAAAATTATAAATGCAAGTCCAATTCCATATATATCGTCCCCTACAGAAGGCATATGTAATCAATCAGGCGAAAAGAAAAGGACCTCTGGTGAACGAGGATGCAAGCTTTTGATGCTGCGGCTGGGTACTTTTGCAATTTACGTGATTTTAGGTGAGAATTTAGTGCAATGTGCAAGTTTAGAGACGACCAAGCTAGTGTTTCTTTGAACTCAACTCTTGAGAGATGATCAACCATACAATTTTCTTTTTATTTCTTATCTTGGATTTCTATATATGTCAACTTCGTAGTAGTAGAATCCAATGGATGAGGCATGGTTCTGCATCTTATTTCTTAGCCATGAGGTACTTTATTTTTTGTTCTTTCATTTTCTATGAACCAAATAGCTAGGCAACAAGAGTTTCACATATACATCAACAACTATAAATTAAATCTCCCACGTCACAACTATAGTATAGGCTAACAGAGTAACAGATTATATATGTGCCTTTCTGCATGCAGCAACGGTACCCATAGATGCTTGTTGCTGATTAGGAACGCATATATTGCCCATTCAACATAGAGAGCCAGGGCACCTTATATTTAGAGACGACTCATTGATGTGAGTATTTGCCATCCTCGTTGCCAATAAGGGTGTCTAGCTCATTCCAAAGAAAAAAAACAAGTAGCTGGTAGAGCGAGTGACGATGAGATCTTGGAGTGAACCAAATGTTGCCGTGCCTCCGCATGTGTTGGAAAATGAAGAGATCGAGCTAGCTATCCTATACGGAGGCAGTGCTGTCTGATCATCCTTTCGTTCCCTTCTAAAGGAAGGTGCGATGAAGCTTGTCCATGGGCTTTGATTTGCCATCCGCCAGTATGGATGACAGTAGTGATCGATTACACGGGAGAAGGAATGTACCGACGAGACGGCAGCGATTGGACGCGGGATGTGGGCGGCGAGGGCCGGGTGCTTCCGCCTTCGAGGTCGTGGCCATGCCGGCTGTGGCGAGGACGCCATCGTCCGTGGAATCGCTCAGGTTTCGATTTGGTGTGGCCACTGCCGCCCCAGGTGGACCAGCGGTCACAGCCAACAACTGGGGCGGCGGCTACAGCCACCCCGAGTGCAGCAATCAGCATCATGATCAGCTTCTTCGTCATGATAACAAGATGCATGCAGACAATTGATGCCAAAGAGGATTGCAGTCGACAATGTTTATATAGACAAAATTTCCTATATGGTTCTCCTAAAGTCACCTCTTTCTTTCCTTGACCCAGTACACATTAGACTTCATTTCTTCCCTTATTATGTGGCCCTTCTGTCAGTTTTGAGTGTTAATGGTATTAGCAGCCACATGAAAGGCTCATTTTAACCCCTATTTGTATTTCTATAACTAAATTGATATTGGTACACGAACTTTTTGAAAAGAGAAGTGCCTGCAATATTTATATATTTTTCTTTTCAAAAAGTTATGTTTCTTACCAAGCAAGCTAGCATTTTAGCTCACTGGCATAGCGAGCCAGCTCGAGCTGCTGGCTCGCGAGCTCAACCAGCCGAAGGTTACCACACAGCCGAACCCAATCTCGTCAGCTGTTATCTACCTCAAGACCATACGAACCCTTGTCATCCACTCGTCGTCAAGCCTGTGTGCCCTCTCGGACCCTTCCCTTCTCCTGCAGCATGCACCGACGCGACATCGCAGGGCGCGAGATCTCGTGCACCCACCCCTCCCTTCGGTGCCTTGCGCAACTGCACGCACCCTTGAAAACCCTTGGGTACTGGCTAGCACTTCTTTCCCCCTCTACATCAGTGCCACCACATCTTCAAATGACCCTCATCATCATCATCATCATCATCATCATCATCATCATCATCATCATCATCATCATCATCATCATCATCATCATCATCATCATCACACTGCAGTCACCAACTTAAGTTTTGGGCCCATCTACAAACACATCATCTAACTGAATAGCCCTTCCTGATCTAACCTTCCTCTTGAACATCTTAAAAATTCTTCAGAATCTCTTAGGCCTCATCATTCTCTCCTGATGTG